>NC_056668.1:50442500-50620000 GCF_018350195.1 Panthera tigris
AAGCCAATTAATAATGATCCAGTTGAACAAGATGACTGAGATCATGAGCTCTAACTACAGAAGAACTGACTTTAAATTCTTATCCCAATTTTGACTTAACAATGAGACTTCATGAAATATTATTAACTTGATTTACCTTATATGTTTAATTGGGATAAGAAAAAGTACTTCCTCTTTATGTGTGTCTGTATGTGTGTGTGAGAAAGAGAGAAAAAGAGAGTGAATTAACTGACTTAAGACATGTAAAACACTTAGAAAAGTACCTGACACAATATGTGTTCAAAATTAAATAACCATAATTACTACTATAGATATTCAATAAATATGAATTTAGAGTCTGTATTTACAGGGTATTTTACCAGTGACCTTCTATGAATGTAAATAAGATACAGCCATTGCACTTTGATTTCAATTTTCAATATATATTTATTTAGAGTCTGACAGTTGATAAAGTTATCGGAGTTACAAATATTAGAATCGTAGATCAAAGACGAGAAAAGATAGCGATGACTTCTTATCAGGTCAATCAATCGAAGGAAATCTTACAAAATAAAGAAGAATCTAAACAGAACTCTGAATGAATGGACTCCCATAATTAATTAGGGTTAGGCACTCTGAATAAGGCGGAAAGCATGGAACATGAAGTAAAACAAATACAAAAGTATAGCTGACATAAATGTTGCATAGAGTAGGGACAGGCTATGGGGATTATGTTCTATAGCACCTGCTATGAAATCTAGCTTGCAGTAATTCAACACAATAAGGGCATAAATACAAAAGAGGGAAGTGAGCTCACTACTAGGAAGCAGCAAAGACAAGAAGCATAGGAAGAATAGTGAATTTATTTTTGTCTATTTTTTTATTTATTTTATATCAAGATGTTTCATTCATTGCTCCTGAACATAAATCATGGAGCGATGAAAATTAGTTAGTAATAAATTCTTCTTCAAATAGTCAGATGACCAGAAGAACACCTTTGTTGGTAGTAGCTGGCTGGGGTAGACTGTTAACCATTATGACCCCTGATGAACCACACTCCTAATAGTTATGCTCTTTTTTAGTCTCACCTACATTAATTCTGGCTTGGTCATTTAACTGTCATGGTCTCTGGGACATGACAATAGCAATCTAGATGTAAACAAAGACCTATTACATGTTTACAAATTGGGGCCTGACTTCTTGCAACATTCATTTTTGAAGCCAGCTTCCATGAAGCAAAGAAATGTAAACTTGACCCTTAGAAAGACCACACAAGACTGAATAAGGTTTCAGCTTTTGAGCTATCCCCAAACCAAGATGCTAGATATATAAGTAAACCCATTTTGGATAAACCAGCCTGACTACCTTCAAGAGCAGGTGCATGAGAAAAGAGTCTAGGAGAAGCTTTCAGCTGAGCTCTTGCCAAATCACAGACTCACAAGAAATGATAACATGATTGCTGAAGTTGCAGGATGGTTTGCTGACACAGTGATAGATAACAGAAACAATGGCAGAAGATGGCAGGAAAAGATAACTAATTTCTGAATATTTAAGAATGAGGCGGTGAACAACCTGTTAAAAGACTCAGAAGATTCTAATCAGCAAACATGGGAGGAGCCCAAGAAAGTAAAATCATCCTGTTACCAAAGGAAAGCCTTAAACTCTTTAAAATTTAGTCAATAAAGTAAATAAAAAATGGTAGTTATGCAATGTCTCTTTAATAAGTGAATAAAAATATTACACTTAAGACAATTATGAATGGCTCATTTGTGGAAACATGTTTATGACTACATTATTATTTTTTAATTAAAATTATGTTTAAATTTATTTATTTTAGAGAGAGAGAGAGCACAATTGGTGGTGGGGGGGGGGCACAGAGAGAAGGAGAGACAGAGAGAATCCCAAGCATTCTCTGCACTGCCATTGTGGAGCCAGATGCGGGGCTCGAACTCACTAACCATGAGATCATGACCTGAGCAGAAATCAAGAGTTGGATGCTTAACCAACTGACCCGCCCAGATGCCCTTATGACTACATTTTTAAATGCTGAGTGGGCTTCTGGTTGAAGAAGTGATTTGAGCAAAATGCTTTATCGTCTCTTTTTTCCTAAAACTTCATTAAAATGATAATAGAGGAATGGAAATATCAACAGAAAAGAGACAGTATCAATAAAGGTTATTTCATTCATCTATGGAAGATGGAAATTAGGAAGGAAAAGTGACAGATGAAGGAAAGTGAAGAAAGCAACTCTTGGAGGTGCATTCCAAAATAGAATAGAACAGATAGAACCCTGTTGAGCCTCCAGATCCTGATGGCCACAGGTGTCACACATGGAGATAGAAGACACGTGGATGAAAATGAAAGACAAAGTAATGTTTCTTTTATGAATTACTTTACTTTTCCACTTCCCTTTACTCCTAAGTATAGAATGATGGTACTCAAGTCTTCATCATAGGAAATAATTCAGAGGCTTCTTGAGTAAGGATATTTAACTAAATTTTTTAGAGGGGGGGAACAGCTAAAGTGAATGTTGGCACCTTATTAATCTAGAATTTAAGGATCCCATAATCCCCAAGCCATGGGCTAGGGCTGCATCTTCCCAGAGAAAAGATTGTCATTTTAAAATTTTATCAAAAGCAATTTATGGCCTAGTAGCCATTAATGGAGATTACACTCATTCATTCCTTCATCTTGTGTTTAAGTATGAAATTATAGACAGAGGTTATCAGACACTTTAAGGAAAATGTAGAAAGTAAAAAAGAAAAAAATATATAAATGTAAAAAAAGATTAAATTAAAACACATAATTTAATTAACACATTTGGAAAAATTTGAAATATATTGCATCTAAAGAATAAAAAAATGCCATGATTATGAGTGAATGCCCAAGAAAGAGCTGTTTGACAATGAATGTACTAAAGGATATCCCTGAAAATTCCACAAGTATTAGATTGCTGGATGGCAGGTGAAATTATTGGTTTGGTACTTTTCTAAATTTTGCAATTTTCCTCAAATGTTTATTTATTTTATAATCACCATGTTTTAATGGGCATCGTACTTACTAATGAAAGGAATATTGTTGTACAACGTTCAGCTTGTAGCTGAAGATTTCTTACATGTGTGTATGTTTTTATGCAGGTGTGTATATTTCTTTGTATGCATTTGCATGTAGTTACCAGGAATTCATGTTTTGATAAATCAAGCTTTTGTGTGTCTCTTAGACATACAAGTGAAGATGTGAAGTAGACAGTTATCCATATTGCAGTGATTTTTTTTAAAATACAGTTCTGTATTAGAGATAAAGACTTGGAAGTTATCTGTTTACAGATGGAAAGGGAAGTCATGCAATTGGATGACTTCAGGGAGAATATGAAGTGAGAAGACATCTCTAGATTCTAGGATACATTCCATAAAGTTTAAACATACACTAGAGATTGGATGTCAAATTTCAAAGTTTTACATGAAATCAGAGTTTAATTGTAAAAACATATATAATTTTCAGATAAAGAATAACATTTTTCCTTTTGAAACACCAAGAAGAGTGCTTGGAATTAAAAAAAAAGGCTCAAATATAAATATGCACCAGATTTGAATTTGTTGGACTGACACTTATGAAGATACAGTATCTTTATAAAAATTATAATTTCTTCAAGGACTACTGCATAATAAACTTGGCTTTCATCTCCATGCTTAACATCTAAGTGTTTCTTAAAAGTAAAATAGTATTTTACTGTTGCCATTGTTTTGTATTTTGTATTTATAGACACTGTTTAAAAGAACTTAGCACAGTGTTCAGGATGGACTCCCAACATGTGGTTTAGTTAAATGACTGAATACTACACAGATTCCAGAACACAGATATCTACAGAAATTTCAGGACTTTTGTCAGAGTTGATATACACTGAAGCTTTTGTTTTGAGGAGGAAATGGATAAGAGTTTATACAAAGAATCATTGTAAGAAAGAAAAAAAAAAAAGAGTTAACAAAAGCAGATTGGAATGCCCAACACCATGCTCCATGTTTTTCTCAAAATACTTCAACTCTCTTCATAAAGAAATTATCTGAAATTACTTTTCACAAGCTTAAAGGAAATAACTCGAGAACTAATTATCATAATTTAAAATCAAGTTCATTTTTCTTTCTTATTTGTGACTGGATTCTGTCACAAATATGATTGAAATGCAAAGGACAAAAATAAGCAAATATTTGAAATTCTACTGTGGATAATCTGTAAGAGCAGGAGATTAAGTTGGTGTTGGAAACTCAACTCAGGAATCTCATATTCCTTCAGGGGGAAAAAATGTCAATAGGACTTTAGGCAAATATTACACTCCAGACAGCTATACACTACTCCTTGACCAATAATCCCAAAATATCTCCTCTGTAGTTTGTCGGCTCTTCCCCTGTGCTTTTATCAACAGTGAACAAGCTTCCATTCCTGCAAATTACAATACAGTACCCAGTGCTATAACTTATAAATGCACATTTGATTCTCCTACTTGACTATAAGCACCTTAAGAATACATTTTGTCTCATTTCTGGTATCTAGCAGATAAAATGATAATTAGAAGGTACTGAAGAAACATTTGCTATATTAATAAATGAATCTGAATGGATGGGAAATGGACATTTGTTGAATCTTGTGAAGATAATCATCCTGTTGAAATGTGCAAAAGAGCAGAAATGTTCCAAATGATCTCCTCCTCCCTCCTTTACCTGGGGTCAGAGAGAGGAACTGGAGTGTAGAAAGACAATGGAATATCAAAGAAATTGAAAAATGACAGAACAGTAGAGTTTAAAGAGATTTTTCAAGTTGACTTTTCCTATTATCTCCTCTAACAGAGGAGTAGGCATTTTAAGTGAAATTCCAAACCATAGATACTTAGTAACAGAAATAGAATTATAACTCTAAATTTTATACTCCAAAGTCCCTTTGTTTACATCAACAATTTTCAAACTTGCTAAATAAAGTGGCTTTTATTATTTTTCCCACAGGTCTTAACTTTCAAAATATCATTTCTATAAAACAAAGTGATTTTTAACTAACAACAACAAAAACCTGTTCTTGCCTTATGGTTCACAACAACAACAATGCTTGATAAGACATTTTATCAGCAGAGAAAATTAGATAGTAAAATCAGTTAATTTCTGTTTTGAAAAGAAAATGCACGTCTAGGTTACAAAATACTAAAAAAATGTAATTTAATTTAGTTTACAAAAACATTAAGAATAGTTCAGACCTTTATGACTAATTTTGCAAAGCTTAGAGGTGCATGGATTGTGGGCTGGAGCTCTTTTACTACATTCTAATGCTTGCAAATGCTGTTTTCCTTTACTTTGCTGCCAACATTGCCAATATGCTAGTGAGCAAATTTCTTACACAGTGACCTGTGGTTTTGAAGAAGTGTTTCTATGCCATTTGGTTTTTGAATAATCTGGAATTTTAAAGTAATGGTACTTAGTGAGAATATAAGTGAATAATGTCTGGTGAAGATACACAGCAAATAATCAAGGAAGTTATTATAATTGAAACTATAATAATTTCCCCATTACAGAACATGTACATTTGCTACAAAACATGAAAAATCATTGTCTGTGCATCTTATTTTTCCTGTATCATAGGATTATACTGGTTGATGAAGTGAGTCTAGAGAATATTGTGGAACATTTGGATAACATTTAACTTCCATTCTGGTTTTTACCTCTCTCTGTACATAAACCTGACAATGAATGCCATCACACTCAAATAAATAACAATGAAAGTCCATATTTATGAATCTCTCTTATTTAAAATTATAAGTCTCTTTAGCTCTTGAGGAATTAACTCATCCTAGGTTCAGATGATATCAATTTAAATGCTGAAATACCAAGTATTTTCCAACCCTCACACATTACTCTCTCTATACAGTTCAACCATGAATATCAGATGAAAAAGTCAAAGTATCCATCAGAAAGAATGATTTCTTTTTTGCTTGATTGTTGGTAGTCTACCTCCCTCCCTTCACATTTTACTATATTGAGCTAGAAGTCATACAGGGCATATGTATTGCTAACTAACATTACATTAGCTAAATAGATAGCTAATGTAGTGGGTCCTGTTTTATGCTGCCCAAAACTCCCTGCTTTGGGGCCTAGGTACTAATTTCCTCATCAGCCTGCTAATTTTGCCTACTAATAACTCATAGTTGAATCTTTTTTCAGGAATGACCTCAACTAAAAGTCAGTACCTGCATTCAATACCTAGTTGACTTGAGTGTAAGTCCTAGCCACAGAGACATCTTTGAAGGTCATCCAACTTGACAGCTTCCCATGGGCTATCAACTGCACCTTAAGCACTTCTCCTTTATCCCAATGTACTTCTCTCATAATAGCATTCCTTGGGATAATCCCCAATGAACACTGCACACAAACCTATATGTCAGGCGCTGTTTTCTGGGAATCTGACCTATGACACCTAGGTGTTCCTTAATAGCTGCAGTGATTTTCTTTACCATTATTTTCCTCATGTGACTAAGGATTTCTTCACCTCAGAGGGTAAAGCATGGTTTTAAACACTTAGCTGGAAATGTCTTAATTATCTTCTAAAAGCTTATTGTATACATAACTCTGCATATATCTAACATATTGATAAGGATTCTTTCAATTACAAATAACTAAGACCTGACCTGAAATAGCTTAAAGAAATTGGAAAATGTTTTATAAAGAGAACTGGAATGGAGTTAAGTCAGGAAAAATGGTTATTAGGAGTTAACAATCACCATACCTTTCTTTCAGTCTTTACCAGTTCTATGAGACTGCTTCTATTCACTTATTGATTTTTTCTTGAAGCTATATGGAAAACATAGTTGCCAACAATTCCCACAGAGAAATTTAACAGTCCATTCATTCAGAGAGAGAGATGGACTTTTCTTTTTAGATTATATTTACAAATATCACAGAAAAGGACTCTCATATCCATGAGTGAGTCAGATTCTCTCCCCTGGAGAGCAGTAAGCAGTGGTCAGGTTTAGCAATATATTTTATTCACATAAACTATGTAGATAGTATAGATAGTTATGTAGATAAAGTGTGGGGCAAGAATAATTTCAGATTAAGACAGGTGGATAGGACAATACAAAAATTAAATAATAGATATTAAAGCATGGTGTATGTCTTAAAGTAGAAAAGAAATGAAAAGAAAGAAGAAAAAAGGAAAGAATTTCTTAGTTTATAGAATTAATCAGGAAAAATTCATACTAACAGGCAGAAGACTGTAACACTGATTACCTTGTCCTCATAAGCTAGATAAGGGCAAAAGGCAGTCAGAATCACTGCTGAATTTCTCAGTGACCTCATCTTCCATCCTAAACAGAAGCCCTTAATACCACCACCATACTTTAAAACCCCTATTTCAGTCTACAATTCTAGGAGAAAGATCTTACTAATTGTCCTTTCCAAGGCTTGTGAACTAGTAAGGAAATAGGGCATGCCCATGAGTTACCCTAAAGTCAGGAGCATGTGGACATTTATGTCATTCTTACCTGTGACAAATGGATGAAACTGCATCAGAATGGTGGTTAGTGGGAAAACATTATGTTGCAATAATAACAGCTATTAGGATATTGCACTCCTTGAGACTGCCCCTATACTGCTGTTGGTTGTAGGTGAGATTGCTTTTCTCGACCCTCTACCGCTCCTGAACATCACGACTTGGTGTCTCCCTTTCAGACTTTCCCTCACAGAGTATAGGCCATGTGAAGATAGTTCTGCATCTGTACTTCTTTTTGAAAACCATCTAAATCAAATTCAGCAAAAATTAGTACAAAGAAATCATTAGTCAAAAGGCAAATTGTAATACATGCTGTAGGAATTTGAGTTATTAAATATAAGGTATAAACTCATATATGAATAATATTAAACTAAACTCATATATGAATAATATTAAAAAGAATGGATGCTAATTTCAATATTGGCATCCTTTCACATATTGCCCTAAAATTCATGAGTGTATATTTGAATATATACATGTATATACACACTCTTAGATAAATACCCTACTATAAGACAACTATATATACTCTCTTTATATATATCCTACATGTCTATAATTTTATATATTTATTTAATTCATATTTCCTATATATATATTTTTTAATTTAATATTTATTCATTTTTGAGAGAGAGAGGGAGAGAGACAGAGTACGAGCAGGGGAGGGGCAGAGAGAGAGGGAGACGCAGAGTTTGAAGCAGACTCCAGGCTCTGAGCTATCAACACAGAGCCCAGTGTGGGCTGGAACTCATGAATTATGAGATCATGACCTGAGCTGAAGTCGGATGCTTAACTGACTGAGCCACCCAGGAGTCCCTATTTATTATTTTTTAATGTTTATTTATTTACTGAGAGAGAGAGAAAGTAACAGAAAAAGGAAGAGAGAGAGAGAGAGAGAGAGAGAGAGAGAGAGAGAGAGAGAGAGAATACATGCACGAGTGGGGGAGGGGCAGAGAGAGAGGGAGAGGTAGAATCCCAAGCAGGCTCCAAGCTCAGTGCAGAGCCTGACAGGGGGCTCGATCTCACAACTATGAGATCATGGCCCAAGCCAATCTTGCTAATCTTGCTAATCTCAAACCTAGAAGGGCTCATGTATGAGATATTTGAGCATGTATAGACATACAAAATGCTCAATACCAAACCTGTTCATACCAGAGAAATAATATGATTTTTTCCCTCCAGATTTAGACAAAGTATTTGGTGAAGCATTGACATTTAATCCCTTTCATAGTTTCACCAAATGAACTTATTTTCCATGTACAATTACTGTGATAGGCTGAAAGTTTATATGTTCAATTTCTTAGTAGAAAGAGGTGTTTACAAAGAAATCAGTAAGTTGGACATGGGGGAAAAATAAAATACTACAGTAGTAATTACAAAGAAGAAAAACCCATTATCTCACTCCCTGTCATCAATATGCATCTTCTTTTAAGAGACATGCTGGTGGTAATATTTCTATTTCTAAATAATATTTAATAACTTTATACAGATTCTGTTAACCATAATGAAAGATGAGGATTTAACTCACATGATTCTCTCATTCTTTTCTATTTCATTCCAATTAAAAAAAATCACTACAGTGTTGTTATAAATAGGAAGCACACTAATTATAAGGAATTTACACAGAAAACAAAAACCAAAAGATTCCCAATCCACTCTGAACCTAATTACATATCCATCTATATATCATGTCTATATTTGGGAAGAGGTGGATAGTATGACAGAGAAAGGAAAGATATAAAGATGTGCTCATAGATAAATATCATCATGCCATATTTCTTAAAACTTTAAAATTTTTAAATTAAAAGAAAAAAGAAACTGATGTTAAGAATCCTTCAACTAAAGATAGCTGTAACTTCATCTCAAAGGATAGATGTTACTTCCTAAAATTTCTTTGTGTTAAAGAGAATAGTAATAGTAAGTTAAACCATAGAGTCATTATTTTTCTAGATAATACACTCCAAACTCAGAAACAACTGATACTTTGAGATGAAAAATAATTTATTTAGCACTTTCTCATTTCCTTCCACTTCCTTTTAACCACTTCTTAATTTTGGCAATTATTATTTTTTTATACTGTAAATACTTAGAATATTATATGCTGTGTCCTATAATCAAAAGTACAATTGCTTAGTGTTGATTTTATATTAAAGAGAGAAAATGCCATTCATAGGTCATTTTCTCAGGCTCCTCTGCTCATATGTATATTTTTTTCATTTAAATTTATATCTAAATCACCTTGATTCAATGTTTAGCATTTTTATTTTGGAGACCTAAGGACACCATGCTTTTTGTGTTCTTCTATGTTTCAGTATATTAGTTGTCAATATTTGAATGGAATTTTTGTTGGATGAATACCGTGGAACTACACTTTATTCACTCTCAGAACCCTAAAGATACTGATCATAGTCTCTTGACTTTGAATGTTACTGTGGTGAAGTCAGAGGGCAACTCAATGTTTTTTAATCATCACACATTCTGTCCAGTCATCTAAACAACTCTTTACATTTCCAGTTTAATAAGTTACCTTGATGTTAATAATTCTGTATTGCTTTTTTCATAGAATACAAGATAAACTTCCATATATTAACAATTAATAATCCACTCATTCATCCAATAAGTATTTGTCAGAGTCTCCCATTCAGTAAATGTCTCTGTGAAGTGCTAGAAATGTATAGGTTAATGCACATACCACAGTGAATAGGATAGACAACATTTATGCCTTCATTTAGCTTATAATATATTGAGAGGTAATATAATTTTATTTAATTAGTAAATGCTATAAAAGACATTAAGATGAAGTTTATTATCTTATACAAGGAAGTAAAAAAAGACCTTTCTAAAGAGTTGACATTTGAACAGAAATAAAATTAACTGAGGAAGTAAACCATAAGGAGCAGAAGATGGTTCTGCTAGAAGAAGATGGTTCCAGGCAGTTGGTATGTTTTTCAGTCATTATATACCAGTTTATGCTGGATAACAAGGATAGGAATTTATTTCATATTTATATACTATTGATGCTTCATGTGTTAGGTGTACCTCTGCCCAATTATCTTTTAATTCTTGACTGAGGCTATGTTAGCAGCCTTTAGGTGAAGCATTATTGGTTATGATTGCAGGAAAACAAAAAAGACAGGATTGAGCATGAACCACATGTCGGCTCTTAAATCTCAGAATGACATACATTGGTTTCAGTGACATTTCACATGGATGTATTGTAAATTATTTTATAAGTAGAGACACAGGATAACATAATTTATTCCAATGACACAGAACAAACCATGAGAATGTCGGGGTGTACCAGGAGCAGAATGGTGTTTATAGACTGGTAGTTCATGTTTCATGGTTTGGATATTATTCAGTATGATGGGGATCTGGAGTAGTTTGAGTAGAAGATTGATAGTATTCCTTAATTGCTGTGTTGAAATATACTCCAGAAAGGACCAGTATGAAAGAAGAGAAACTAGTCAGGAAACTATGGAAATGAGGAAAACAATGATGGTATTGGCCCAGGGTGACAGTAGTGCAAGTGAGGGAAAACTGTATTCATAATATACTCTAGAGGTGGATGATTAGAACCGAAGAAGGGTAAATATTTAATTAAAAAAAATAAGCTGCTAGATAGGAGAGACATGAAGTAAGGGGGTTTAGGAGTTAGCTGAGGTCTCAATAATTTCTATAGAAAGAACATACTGAGTGATTTAAAATTTTTTTTAATGTTTATTTATTCATGAGAAAGACAGATTGTGAGTAGGGGAGGGACAGAGAGAGAGGGAGACACAGAATCCAAAGCAGGCTCCAGGCTCCAAGCTGTCAGCACAGAGCCGGATGTCCAGCTTGAACTCACAAACCAGGAGACCATGACCTGAGCAGAAGTTGGACACTTAACCAGCTGAGCCACTTTGGCGTCCCTTGAGTAATTTTAGGTACAGGAGGACAAAGGTCAGAGTCCTGAATTTTCCAATATTTCCAATATTCTAATATTTCCAAAATTTCCAATATTTAAAAGCCAAGGAAAGAAGGAGACAGCAAAGGGGAATAGAAATAGCTCCAGTGGAGTAGGAAGTATTGAGAAGAACTTGTTTTCCTGGAACTAAGGTAAAAAATGTGTACCTAGAAAGAAGAAATGATTGTTTCACCCCACGAGGCATCAGTCATGGTTTCTTTAAAGTTGACCAAAGACATTGAGGTTAGTTTCATCAATAACAGTGAAATAGGTGTGTATGAATAATAGGAAAGAAAATCATAAGATAATCATGTCATTGGAAGAAGTAGGGGGAGCCAAAGGAGAAGAGGCTGCTGAAAACAAATGAAGAGGCAGGAAGCACACCCCCCAAAACTGCCCCGCCCCACCCCCGCCCCTCTTGGCCTACAAGCTGTTAGCAGACCAACAGATCCATCGTAGGCTGATAGCTTCAGATTTCCAGCACTTTCTACTCTCTGCTGAGGCTTTCCTAGGCCACAGAAACATGTTTTGCCTGGATTATGGACCTGGCACGCTGGCCAGAGTGTTAATAACTCGGGAAATATCCTTAAGCAATTAAAGATAAGGGAAGGCGGAGAAATATCTCAGGTTGTTCCCGCTCACATTGACTCGAATTAAGGTATATTCTGCAAAGACTCTCATAGGATTCAGCAAAATATGAGCTCCAGTTGCCTATGATAGAAACTCACTCATTAGCACACTCTCTCTTACTTTTCTTCCTTCCTTACCTCACTTCAATACTTCTTTTGCTATATTTTCTGAGATTATCTCTCAAATATACTACTTGCACCTAAATTTTTGTCACGAAGTTTGCTTTTGTAGAAGTACAAACTAAATCAAGATGAAGATGATAAAATGAAAGCATTATAAATAAAAAGTAAAAATTTAGGGGCGCCTGGGTGGCTCAGTCGGTTAGGCGTCCGACTTCGGCTCAGGTCATGATCTCACAGCTCATGAGTTTGAGCCCCACATTGGGTTCTGTGCTGACAGCTCAGAGCCTGAAGCCTGCTTCTCATTCTGTGTCTCCCTCTCTCTCTGCTCCTCCCCCGCTTGTGCTCTTTCTCTGTCTCTCAAAAAATGAATAAATTTTAAAAAAAAATTAAAAAAGCAAAAATTTAGAAATAAATGTATATGCACTGAGCATGGTCAGAGATCTAAGACACTTATAATTGGAGTGCCCAAAGGACCAGTATTTCCAAGTATTTAAACTTTTGCAGATCATAGAATGCTTTTTAAAATTTCTAAATTCTAGTATTGATGAGAACAAACCATCAATGCCTAAACTTTGAGAATATAGTAGCCTCCCCAAAACTTCAGGCATCTCACTTATGGGTAATGAAGCTAAAATCCTAAATAGAGTATTATTCAACAGAAAAAAAAAATATATATATATATGTATATATATATATATATATATATATATATATATATATATGTATGTATATATATATAGTATAAAGTGGAAGGTAAGAATGATTCAGTAGAATGAAATCTATTTATATAATTAATCAAATTAATAAATATAAGCAATTATATGACCACCTGGTTAATATATTTTAAAAATCAGTAAAATTAAACATTATTCTGTATAAAAAGTCTAAAAGAAATAGAAAACTTCAGCAGCAAACTTCAGAACCGATATGGATGTTCTCTTTTTTCATCATTGTTACTCTAGGCTACATGGCATAGGATTATTCCTTGATGAAATTTAATATAACCTATAGTTTCAAACAATATGATTATCCTTATCTCAAAATTTCTGACCAATTTAGGGACATATTCCTGCTGTGGATTTGAATACCACATTTGGAAAATTATATCAACTTGGCAGAAATGCAATATTGCTTTAATATAAATCTTATTTTCATGAAAATATTTAATAATATATTTTGCTGAGGCATAACAATATTTGCTCTTCCATTTTTTCCATGACACTTTAAGAAATTCTTATGGACTATGTCACCTACCTTCAAAGTCAGTTTCTTTACTTAAAATATCTAACACAAGATTGAATTTTAACCCTTTAAATAATTTAAATAATTGTATAAATACATAGTATTTTCTTTCTACTTGCTATTTATTTTTTTTTACTCTCACTTAACTTTTGTGACTGCAAATTTAGAAAAAAATAGTTGGAGGTAGGAGCTCCTGGGTGGCTTAGTCGGTTAGGTGTCCAACTCTTGATTTCATTCAGGTCATGATCTCACAGTACATGAGTTCGAACCCTGCATTGGGCTTTGCTCTGTAAGCACGAAGCCTGCTTGGGATTCTCTTTTCCTCCTTTATTTTCTGCCCCTCACCACGTGTGCATGTGTGCGCTCTTTGTGTCTCTCTCAAAATAAATAAACATTTAAAAAACAAAGGTAAATAAAACTGATTTTGTGCTCATTTGATAAAACTGATAGCAAGTTAAAATTCCACACTTATATTTTACCTTTTATTTATCTTTGGGATCTGGCATCTATTTATTTAAAAATATCTATTCAAACAACATTAGAAGTCCCAATTTAAAAAAGGTTTACTTATTTAATTTGAGAGAGAGAGAGACAGAGAGAGAGAGAGAGAGAGAGAGAGAGAGAGAGAGAGAATGAGCAGAGGAGGGGCAGAGAGAGAGAGGAGAGAGAGAATCCCAGGCAGGCTTCATGTTCAGCTTGGAGCTGGAATCAGGAATCAGAGCTCAATTCCCCGAACTTTGAAATCATGACCTGAGGCAAAATCAAGAGTTGTTCACTCAAGTGACTGAGCTACCCAGGTACCCCTAAAAAGTATTTAAAATAAAATGCTGGGGCTCCCCGTGGCTCAGTTGGTTGAGTGTCCAACTCTTGATTTTGGGGGACTGAGCCCTGCAACCAGCTTCACATGTGTGGAGCCTGCTTGGGATTCTCTCTCTCATCTCTTTCTGCTTCTCCCTCTGCTCACACTCTCTTCTGTCTCAAAAATAAATAAAATAAGGGGCGCCTGGGTGGCTTGGTCGGTTAAGCGTCCGACTTCAGCTCAGGTCATGATCTCACGGTCCGTGAGTTCAAGCCCCGCGTCGGGCTCTGTGCTGACAGCTCAGAGCCTGGAGCCTGTTTCAGATTCTGTGTCTCCCTCTCTCTCTGCCCCTCCCCTGTTCATGCTCTCTCTCTCTGTCTCAAAAATAAATAAACGTTAAAAAAAAAAAAAATTTTAAAATAAATAAAATAAGCATTAAAAAAATAAAAATGCCTTTTTCTCTACTTATTAAGTAGAGATCTCATTAGCATTTGCTTGTGTTACTCATTTACCACTCCTATTTAAGGAATTTAAATTCTTTCTAAATCAGTTTCCATGATAATTTCTCCAATGTTTAAGTATACTGTACAACAACCAATAACAGAAAATTTTAGCAGGAAAGATCAAGGAAAACTTTTGCTATGTGAAAATATGTATGTGTATACATCAGAGGGAAAACTGGGAAGGAAGAAAGATTATAAAACTGAAGGGAAAATGAGTCATAAAAATTAAGTGAACAGTTATTCCCATGTGATAAAAATCATAGAAGACAGTTTAGTGGTATGTAATACTTTCTAAAAACTTTAAGACTTTACATATCTGCAAATAATATATAACTGCACTGTTAAAATGTATTATTTTATAGGACATTTATCCATAAATATTCACGTTCATGAATGACCTAACTATGCAGTGTCTACTTAAAAGAATATTCTATCATGAAATTTTCTAAAAGTTCATTCATTGGTTAGAGTTCTACATTAATGAGAATAATATTTCATTTGTTTTAATTATGAAATTTAATTAACCACTAAATTAGCTATACACAAACCATGCATCCCTGTCCAATTAATTAGCTATACAAAAACCATGCATCCTTGTCCAATGTTTCTATCATCCATCCTTTTATTATTTGCTTGTCATTCCTAAATTTCTAACCTTATAACCAATGCTCTAGTATCATAATCCCTCAAAACCTACTCCAGTCTAGTATGTTCTCTCTCACCTCCATCTTTTCTCCTCTTCTCCCTCTAAGTTTAAGATCTTTGAACTTACTCTTTTCTGATTAGAAACTTTTCTCTCAACCTGCTTTATCTAGCTAACTTCAGTTCATAAATGGGGCTGATGTTTAACTATAAATTCCCCTAATCTTTACTAAACTTAAAGCTCCCTGTTATACATTCTCAGATCAACTTTTGCTTCAAAACAATTGACAAACTTTAAATACTTAATTTATTACTTTGCTTAATGTTTGCGTTCCTCCCTAAGAATGGATGTAAATATTATATGAAAGGAAAACACAAGACTTAGAATGCGAGCATAACAGGATAGTGTGGAATCAGGAAGGGTTTCACTATTTGAGGTTTTCACAAGTTGTATGTATTGCAGTATTATGGTTATTAAACTCAATTTTCAGCACAAATCATATCATTGTAATCATATAATTTCTAGCAATGGATTAGACTTTAGAAATTTAGTATAAGCTACTGGCTTGATAAATAAGGATACTAGACAAACAAAATGCTTCTCAATTTATTGATGGATTTATCAATAAAATAAACATGCATGGATAATGCATTGCTTACATGATAATGATTTCCTAAGTTGAAAATCTTACTTAGAATGTATAATGTTGAAATCAAGTGTTGATGTTTTCATAAAATGCAACAGTAATAGTGCTATAAATATATTAAATGTTTGTATTTCCAAAATAGACATACTTTTAAGTGGGTCTACTGAAGATGATGTGAGCATGATTTTGGTTCTTGAAAATAATTAATAGTTTAATATTCACTGTTCTTGGTTAACAATGAGTTTAATGTTAGTAAATTGTGAATATCACTGACTCGATATACACTTGCATTGATATAATTTTTTCTATTTTTCAGTTTCATAAGTACATTTTAAAAATTAATTTATTTCTAATTTATCAATTTCTTATGTGAACATACTGGTGACTACTTTAACTGGATCTTTTTTTTTAATAATGAGACTTCATTTAGATGGAATGTAAGAGGCTACAGAAATAATGCATATAAAGCACCTTCACATTTTTGAAGAAAACCATCCACATAAAAGTAAAGTACTTGTTATTTTGATGCTTGTATACTGAAATATATTACGTAAATGTGGGGTCTCAAGAATACAATATGTCTACCTTTTTATTTCTCAGAGGCAGTAGCTTTTTGTTTTTCATTTTTGTGGCAATAATAGTAGGATTTTTGTGATGTTTACAGAAGGTAGGATTGTTTGTTTGTTTTTTCTGCAGTAATAAAACCTTATTTTATTGCGTATTCTGTTTCACAATAATAATTATTATGACTTTGAAACCCTCCTGGCACTTTGTAAGTAACAGAACAAATAAAACCATGTCAACTTTTCTGTGGATTGTAAAATTCTAGTTATTGAAAGTTGCTTGATGAGGGACTCTGAAGCTCAGAGATTTTATAATTGGAAAATATAAGCCAGCTCCTCAGCAGTGTTTCAAACATCACCCAGGACAGCAGTGATCAAATTACTAATGACATCAATGATAGTTATCCATAAGGAAAATATATATGTAACTATAAATAAAGCTATATAAAACAATTTTGTGTTTACCATACTAGGGAATATAACTAGTTTTCTTCAGTGATGATGGGTTGGACATATATTCATATTCTCTAAGCAAGATTACCAGAGTTATTTGTAAGTGAATTTGAATTGATAGCTATCTTAAATGCAATTTTTTAGCATAAGACATCATTTTTAAACTCACAGTAGCTGGGTCCAAGCATATTCTACAAACTCTCCTGGTGATCCTGATAAACAGAGCTAAGAGCCTCTGATTTAAATGGATATAATTTGTTTACATTATCTACCATGCTGCCTCATACATGGTAAGCAGATAGTTACTATTCATTATTAATGGTGATGACTATAATTTCCATTCTGTCATCTTTTAGGCTACTTGCCTGCAAGGATGTGCTTGAATTGATTTTGTTTAACAATACAGTTTCAAAGTATGAATTTGATCCTCATACCCTACAAGCCCTTCCAGAATGTGGTTATTCAGAAAATAAGCACAGACAAAAGGTAATGAAATATTATTTATGAACACCTGTGCAAGCAGTCCATTGTGCCCCAGTATAGGACTTCTCTTTTTAGTCTTGCCAGGTTCACACCATAAGGGTACCTCTTCAGCTTGAGGTGGCTGAGTCTATAGAGCAGACTCTGGCTTCTTCCTTAACCAGCTACATGGATAGGCCAACTGTTAGTTTATGTAGAAGATAATCATACAAAAAGTAAAAAATATCTTACATTTTAGTTCCACTTAATTGTTGCAGCTTTTGGTGCTATGGAGACAAAGTGAGAAATAAAAGTCACACATACAAGTCTTTAAATCCTACCTATTTCACTAACTAGAATTCACCTTGAAAATAGTTTTGAAATACCTAATAATCCTACTTTCTATCTATAAATTGGTTGCAATATTAGTCATATTTGATAAGAATCAAATACAATAAATTTCAAGAAGTAACATGTAAATTATTTATATGCATTAACAGTAAAAGTGTTCCACAAGCAAATATGCTGGAGACAAACTGTCTTTATTTCAGTATTTATCAGATGCTTTAATATGCATTATAAATCTCCAAGGGAGGATGTGGCAGAATTTTTTCTCCAAAATCATTTATCCATAGAACTTAATCTTCACAGAGTATTTCAGGAATTAATTTGTTGAAAAATCTTTGGGGAACATTGAGTTAGGCATCATAAGTAAAGTGACTAAGAAGACAGTTATTGTCTTTTTAAAATTTTTGTTCTCTGTTTTGTGAACAGTGCATATTTTGTGTTAAATTATATCCTTCGTATCAAGTTATATTTTTGAAAAGGGAACAATTGTGTAAGATTCATACATTATGTGAATTGGAAATTTCAGAAAAGAACGCTGGGTGCCAGAGTTCCACCAGAAAAGAGCAGTGGGCTGTGAGACACAGGAATGAAAAGTCTTTTAATCTTAATGTTTCTTAATCTGAATTTTGACAAAACTTGCAGGAGGGAAAAAAAAATTGTTGGGGGGGAGGAGCAAGGCTGTTCATGAATCAAGAGCTTAGAAACAGAGTTTTTAAAAGGACTAGATTAAATAAGACTAAAAACAGACAGGAAGCAAAGGAGGAAGGAAGGGAGGGAGGGAGGAAGGGAGGAAGGGAGGGAGGAAGATCCCTAAAATATAGGCAGAGAAGTATTAGGTTAGAAATTATGCAATTTAGGAAAATCAACAAAATATTCCAGAGCAATGAATCTTTCTGAAAAGTTTCAGTAACTTTTCTTTTCTCTTGAACTGAGTGTAGACTCTTTTGTTCCATGTATGTATACTATTTATTTCTAGAAAATTCTCATACATACAGTAAAGTAATAGCTAGGTCTAGAGAGAACAAGAGAATACTGTGACTGTACGAAGACTAGAGAGAAGACCTTCCAGTCTCTTGACAGTAAGAGCTGTGGTATGAAAATAATAATAATTTTGATAATACAGAGAGCTCCATTCATCAAAATGATGATGTTTCTTCCTGCTGCCTTGTAGTCCACCTTCACTAGGGAAGAATTAACATCTTTGTTTCTTTATTTTTTGTGCTATCCCATAAACTAAATAACAAAAAGCAGTGCAATTTATTAGAGGTCACTAATTCCTTAGTGCCTCTGTTCTTCAACCTTTATACTAGAGTAATAATATTTAATCATTTAATCATCAAAAACATATTCTGAAATATTAGACCAAACACACACACACTCACACACACACCACACACACACACACACACACACACACACACACACACACACACACACACAGATGTAAACTCTTATTGTAACCAAAATCTAGGTTAAAGGAAAATAGACCCTTAAGATCTGGCCTTAAAAACTGCTTCCATTGTTACACAGCTTTATCTGCACCCTATTCTACTATGTGCTGCTGAGTGATTTCACAACCCATTTCCCCACTGCATTCCGTGTAACTTCAATGAGCATAATTTCAGATCTGTTACAACTAGAGTGTTTTGATGAATAAAAAGATAGTCTAACGAGAAAAAAAAAAAACAGAAAGAAAGAAAACCTATGATCCACTTCAAGGAAAGTCTGCCAAATACTATTTAAAATGCTAGCATTTCTCATCCAGAAACCAATGTAAACTAAAATATAGATGACTTTATTCATGTTCCGTTTAATAAAGTTTCTTAATTCCGCAAGGCAAGAAATCCTGGACTGACATTTAGTTTTGTAGTAAGAGGAAGTGCAGTATTGTGCAGGAGCAAATAAAATACTATTACAGTGCACAATTTTATACTGTTCCTCTAACAGTCTATGAGGTAATGTCACTGCTAATGGTGCTGCTAGTCCTCAGGGGTCAGGAACTGGAGGTTCCTGATGTGACAAGCCGTGCACACACCAATATTAATCATAGGAAATGCTAAATATATCCGATTCTCTTAGAAGAAAGTAAGAAACAAAATCCAATGCTTGTGGATGAGTGGGATTTAAAAATACCTCTTAAAAATCCCATTGTGTGAATATTTTCTGCATTAGCTCTATATACCCAGTGTTATTCCAGGATGGTTACCAAAGGAAAGAAAAAAATGACACTGTCTGTAAGACTTTCCAGTGCAATACTGTGGCTGCAAGTTCAGGTATTTTCAATGGTGAATATTTGGGTTATATTCCTGTGGTCCTTTTGCTAAAAATGCTGCAGGTGCACCCACTGCTTGTTGAGGAAAATGAGGCTATGCCAAAGGGGTGTTTCAAAAGATGCTCTGGACCTAGTCTTGTGGGAATGCCCCCTTTCTCTTTAACCTCCCTCAATTTGCTTGCTTCCTTGAGAAAAATCCCCCACTGATATTAGGGAGTCCTCTTTAGCTGCAGTACATTTAACGCAGCTCCCTTGCATCCTGTGTTAAGAAGAGGTTCAAGGCCATGTCCTGACTCAGAATTAGTGACTTGGAGAGGAGTATTTACCATGCATTTTCCAACTCTAATAGACTCTTTACTTCTGAAATACAATTAGTTCTCTCAGCTTAATAATCTTGGTTCTTTGTATCTTCCTGTAGCAATATTTTCAAATTGAAAATATTGTCAGTGACACTCTCATTGCTGATGGTCTTTGCTATTTTTACCATAGCCAGCTTTCCCATATATCATATGGACATAGAACAGAACTACAAGGCACACATTTGCTTACCCAATTCCATTGTGGCCCCTTATTAAATCTGCTTCTGCAGTTGTAGGTCCTGTTGCAGGAAGGAGCTTCCACAAGTCATCACACACGGTGCTTGTGATAGTTTTTAATTTATTGCATCTCAGCTCCAAATCCACTTATCATTGCAAAAAGGGATCTAAAGCTTTTGAAAGCTTTTCCTTTTTCAGCTGGCAAGGTGGAAAGCTTTGTCAGTACAGGGTGATAGAGATAAATACAAGAAACAGAGACTTGATTTTGTGGTTCTGATGTTTTTTGGCAAGCTCCTGCAGCACATTAGGCTTTATCAGGGTCCACTCCTACTGTGTGGACAGTTTCCTACTGCCTGGCTCTGCAGCACAGGCAGTGTCTTCCGTGCTCAGTGTCTGTAGTACACAGCAGGCAGATGCATGCAGTGACTGGGAACTTCCTTGATCACCACCTCAGCAGTCTCACAGAATGATTCTAATGTGACATTATTTTCTATGGCGACCTAGAGGATAAATTTCAATAAATTCCACTGTGCAGGAACATAGCTACATCCCCGCCATTCAGTTAGGAACAGCCATTTGTGGGCTAGGTCTGAAACTCAGCCCCGGGGGGTCATGAGGTCTCTTCTTTAAGGTGCTCTGTCTTAGCTTAAGGAGTTGGCTACTCCTTACTTCCATTATTCTTAAATTCTTTAGAGTGCTTATCATTTCTTCCTAGCCATACTGGTTAATTTTGTGTGTCAGATTATGCTAAGCAGTTGGTTGGGCAAATGCTGCTCCAGATGTTTTTATAAAATTATTTTTAGATTTAATTAATTTGCGCATTTAGTTGACCTTAGGTAAAGCAGATTGCTCTCCATAATGTGGGTGGGCCTCATCCAATCAGTTGAAGGTCTTTTTTTGTTTAATTTTTTTTAAATGCTTATTTATTCTGGAGAGAGACAGAGAGACAGAGCATGAGCAGGGGAGGGGCAGAGAGAGAGGGAGACAGAATCTGAAGCAGGCTCCAGGCTCCGAGCTGTCAGCACAGAGCCTGACGTGGGTCTCGAACTCGTGAACCATGAGATCATGACCTGAGCTGAAGGCGGAAGCTTAACCAACTGAGCCACCCAGGTACCCCAAGTTGAAGTTTTTAAGAGAAGACTGAGGTTTCCTGAAAAGGAAGGAATTCTGCCTGAGTTTTCAGTCTTTGGATCAAAAGTGCAACATCAACTCTGACCTGGATTTTCAGATCACAGGCTTGCCTACAGATTTCAGATTTGGCAGCCCCCACTCTCTGATGAGCTGATTCCTCAAAATAAATCTTTCAGTGTCTCTCTATATATTATTTATTCTGTTTCCCTAGAGAACTCTGATGAACCGATTCTTCATTAATCAAATCCCTTGTCTGACTTAATAATTTATTATATTAAGCTTTTCCTATACACATTACTGTGTGGTTTCTGTCTCCTGATTAAACCCAACTAATCCAATGCCATTGAAATACTCTGGAAGCATATATGTTTGTGAGAGAAGTTTCCTGGTGATAGAGTTGGGATACTGAAAGATACCATCTAGTATCAGGAAAGTTTCAGATGTTTCCTCTATGCCCATCCCTATATATATTTCTCTAGGCTTCTGGTCATCTTGGTTCCAGGTAAGGCGGGTGGATACAGGCAGCAAGAAACAAAAATCACTACCTAAAACAATCAGGGTTACACAAATGCTTTAAAAATAGAAGTGGAGTCATGTGGCTATTGTTTTGGCACATATTATTTTCCTGATTTTTATTTTTAATACATTTGGAACAAAAGCGAAAAGATAAAGAACAGTAATCATTCACTAATTAGAGAGGACATCATATTGTAATAAGTAGATAAACAGAATTATCAGAAGTGGTAGACTAATAGACCAGCTCGTAATTAGAAATAGGCCTTGAAGAGCTCACAACTGGAAACAAACATGAAGAACAAGAAATAAACTTTATGTTTTCAATTTTTAAAGAGGTATTTCTATAAGAAAAGTAACTTCAGAGTTACCTCATTCTTTTCTATATATAGAAATATATCTCCAGTCACCAGACAACGGACACTCTTTCTTGCTTTTTTTTTCCAACATTGCTTCTGAAGTCACTATACCCAATAATTCACCAAGTCTGGTGCCTATTAGCACAAAAACATATCTCAAGTCAATTCATTTCTAACTGTACGTATCCTATACCAACCCTAAATTATTAGCCTTAGTTAATTTACTATCATTTCCCTCCTGGATTATTGCATTGGTTTCCTGATATCCTCCCTGATTTAATCATCGCTTTCTTCAGTCCAGTCTTTACAATCAGTCCAAACAATATTTGAAAACGTCAATAATATTATACCACTTTAGAACTTTAAACTCTTTGATGGCTATCAATACTCTTGAAAATAAAAACTGTGGGGCACCTGGGGGGCTCAGTTGGTTACATGTCCGACTTCAGCTCAGGTCATGACCTCGAGGTTTGTAAATTAGAGCCCTACCTCAGGCTCTGTGCGGACAGCTTAGAGCCTGGAGCCTGCTTTGGATTCTGTGACCCCCCCTTCTCTCTGCCCCTCCCCTGCTCACACTCTTGTTTCTCTCTCTCTCTCTCTCAAAAATAAATAAACATTAAAAAATTTTTAAAAAGGAAAAACTGAATTCTTCAATATGAACTAAAATAACAACAAAAACAACAGCAAAAACTACCACTTATTCCACTTTTGTCTAAAGCCAGAAACTTTTCTAAGTACTCTACATTTACAAAAAGATTCATATTTCAAAATGACCTAATGCCTAATATTATTTAGATGCCATTATTTCTATTATTAGTTCATAAATGTGAGAAATAGGCACAAGAAGATTAAACATTTGCCCACACAACCAATGGCTGGTACAGTCAGAATTCAAACACAGACTGTCTAATTCCAGAACTGACAATATTAATCTACATCTTTCACCCAGGCTGTTGTTCAGCATAATTCTCTATAGGTTTCTCCCAGTACTCCCTATGCTCTAACCACACTGGTATTTTAAATATTTCTACAATGTATCAAACTCCTTTCCTTTTCAAGCCTTCCCACATGCCTTTTCATCTTCTGGTATGCTTTTCCTCCCACTGTCCACATGATCATGTTTACTCATCCTTCAGGACTAAATTTAAATGGCACCCTAGAAAACATACAGAACATTGTCCAATCTAAAAAGGATGCTATATATATTTTTATCCATTGCACTTATAGTGAAAAGTGCATATATTTTTCTCCATTTGATTAATATCTCTTTTCTCTAGTAAAAAATATAAGTGTGAGGATCTAATCTGTTTTAAAGGTTTTTGTTGCCAAGCAATAAATAGTTTATGGATGACTGAATAAGTGAGGGGTGGAGGCAGAACTCTTGATAGGAAGCTGAAAGGGTTCCCATCTGGCAGCTTCCATTATTTCTGAACACAGTATCTTTTGCTCAGTGAGAAATGGGAAAGAGTTGGGTGTATGAGAAACATGAGAAGGTTTAATATACTATTGCATAAGGTGAAGAATGAATATGGAGTGTTAGCAATCTGTCCCATGGTATAAATAATTTTTTAAAGTATCACTCATTTTTGGTAGTATGAAGGGAAAAAAAAAACAAGGTGACAAGCATTGGAGTGTAGTCACAATTGGGTTTTGGATACATGGTTAAAAAGAAAACACAGAAGAAGCAACTCTGAACTGTGCAGCATTAGAATTGAGATCATGTATTGGGGATGGAATGGGGGTGTTAAGACAAGATGACCTTATGTCTTAGTGATGTTATGAAACAGTTGTAATCAGGTTTCTTGGGCAAACAAGCAGGAAAGAGAAATGTGGTAAGAGTGGGATATTAGAGCTCATGAAATTAGGGAGCTCTATTAAAAGCAGGTAGCTGTGGTATAACTTTGGTGATCAAGAGGTCATGGAACTGAGCTCCAGTGTGTGTGCTAAGTGGGCCATGTCGAGGATGAAACCTTCAAGAATAAAGAGTGAAGTTGAGGTAGAGATAAAAACTGAGATAAAAGCATTTTCCAATAACTCAATGGAACAGTGTGGCATCAACAAGCAATTAAATCATCAGTCTCAGCTCTGAGACATGAGAACACAAAAATAAACCAACCTGATTTTCATTGAGTTGTCCAAGAAATAGTCTTTGAGGTAAATGTAAATTTTGTCTCTGGCAAAGAGGTAGAAACACTCTCTGAGAGATGTCAAGGATATATGTGATTTCACTAATTAGAGTATGAGAGTTTTAGAGAGTAGGGGGGTAGATTTGGGGAGAGAAAGGAGACAATGTGAGTTAAGTAAGTATCATAAAAGGTAGAGAATTGTGAAGAAAACATAGCAGAAAACGTTCAACAGTAAATGGAAGGGATGGAGAGTTATCCTTTGTTCATTTCTTAGGAAAACATATGATAGGCAGGGTGAATTTCATTTTGATATTCTGTTATACAACTACGAGCCACTAAACCTGTCATGATATAGTGTTCTAGTATAGAATGTAAACAAGTTCTTGTAGCTGTGATTTAAGAACACCTACCACTTTTCTTCATAAATACAAACAATGGCAGCTGCCATGTGTATTTGAGAGCTTGCACTTAGATCATGGGGGAGGGGAACATAAACACAAATAGTCCTAAATGCATCAGATTGGTACTTAGTGTGGTTTGGTTGCATTTTTACCATGCCAAGAATAGGAGGACACTTTCTTTACTCTTTCTTATATCTGTTCAGTTTCAAGTCTATATGTTCTCTAAAATATTCAAGGTTTTTGAAAGCTTGTGATTTTTGGAAAATTCTCACTTCAAAACTCATTATCACTTTTCTTGTATAAAATATCACAAATGTTCCTGCTTTCTCTTGTATCAAGTACAAATTTTAGCCTTTATAAAACATGAAAATCTATACCTACAAAGCAATGGTCACTTTCTCACTCTCCTGTTCATTTTTTTCTCCATAGCTCATCTTGAGCCCATGTGCTACATCACATCTTACATAAAGACAAAGTACTTCAACTTTTCCTCTATATCGAATCCACTTTTCTTAAACCAAGTTCTCCTTAAAATCCTCCCCTGGCATCCCAAAGGAAAAAGATTCAACCAAATATGCCATATGATTGGTCTAGGACAATTGCTGACATAGCCAAGTTTTTACTTCTTTGTTGTTGTTTTGTAATTTGTATACAACATTCTTTTTTATCTCCTGTCCAAATATTAAATGAGTTATTTTAATAGTCAATCCAATTAAATCCTTTTATAACTACTTCAAGATAATATATGATGGGTGTGTATTATTATTTGATGAAAACTTCATGGAACAAGAAATTTCTAGATAGAAGTATCTATATGTATGTATATATTGTAAAAATAAACGTTATATTAACTTTTAATATTTACATAGGAGAAAAATCATGACATAACCCATTTATGAAAAAACCTAATTTTTAAAGAAATTTCTAAACAAAATAATCTATTTTAGTATATTTTTGGAAATCTATACAACATGAATGAAAAAAATAGAGCTTATTATTTTATTTACCAGTACAATGAATATTAATGTCTAATATTTCCTTGGAATTCAGAGCTATGAGTATAAATGAAACACTTACTTTCTCTATATAGGAACATTGAAAGATACATTATATTCATTTAAATGCTAGAAAATGAGTATGTCTTAAATTACATGAATAATTTAAATTACCTAGCTCCTGTCTCTAAGAACCAACACTGGATGTGCTCCAGGAGTGCTTGGGTGGCTCAGGTGGTTAAATGTCTGACTTAGGCTCTGGTCATGATCTCTCGGTTTGTGAGTTCAGGCCCCACGTTGGGCTCTCTGCTTTCAGCACGGGACCTGCTTCGGATCCTCTGTCTCCCCCTCTCTCTGCAACTCCCCTGCTCACTCTTCCTCTTTCAAAAATAAATAAAATTTAAATAAAATTTTAAATTAAAAAGTTTTTTAAAAGGAAGTGTCTGAAAGCAATTTGAAAGGTCTTCATTTTCTACTGTCCTAACTTCTAATTACTTTCCAACTCAGGTTCAATCTATGAAGCATCATTTCCAAATACCAGAACTACAGAAAATGAAGAACTGTATGATCTTCCAACTTGTAACATTAGAAAATTACGGGAATTTTCAGAGTCACCATTTGAAATACACATCCCGAAAACCATACGATTCTACTTCTCTAACACTCCACAGCAATTTAGGATTATATTTAAAATTAGTAATCAACTTTAGATCTTAGACCACATGAATGATGAAGTAGTAGAGATATTTGGTTAATACCTTGGTTTTAACACAATGTGATCTTTTGCCAATTTATACAATCTTGAAAGGCTTTAGTTTCCTCAGTTACAAAAGGAAACCACAACATCTACTTCACAACAATGCTTAGTGTGTTGAAAAAAGGAAATGTAAGTAAAAACATAATGCAAATAGCCTTTATTAGTAAATTTATCGAATCTTCCTAACAATGACAAAAATATAAAGAATTAATTTTATTCAGAGAAAGGTTATACCTCAAGTATAAATCTTACTTCAAAGTGATAAAGGAGGGTTGCCTGGGTGGCTCAGTCAGTCAGTGACTCACTCTTGATTTTAGCCCAGGTCATGGTCTCACAGGTTTGTGGGATTAAACCTTGGGTCCAACTCTGTGCTGACAGTGAAGAGCCTACTTAGGATTCTCATTCTCTCTCTCTCTCTCTCTCTCTCTCTCTCAATCAATCAATCAATCAATAAATAAATAAATAAATAAATAACAAAATGTGAAAACGGAAGTAACTATATTTGTTTCACTTATACCAACATTTCAGAAGAAAAAAATTGATGACCTATAGAAAACAGCAAACAGAATGTGTCTATTTAATTACATGATAATCAAACTAAATTAAGGACTTTTGGCCTTCACTTAGGATAAAGTCTAAGTAAAGTTTCATTCCCATTCACATTACAAAAATATACCAGATAATAAAAATTCACAATTTTCTCATAATCCCAAGACAGCTAAGGGCACAGGTCAAAACTCTAGGACAGCTAAATTCTGAAGGACAAAGTTCGAAGGCTCACAGTACAAGATTTAAAGACTTACTATAAAGCTATAGTGATAAGCAGTGTGATATTAGCAAAAGGACAGACAAAGATCAATGAAAAAGAATGGACTATTCATAAAAAAATTCTCAAACAAATACAGTGAACTGATTTTTCACAAATATTTAAAGCAATTCAATGAGAGAAAACAGTCTTTGACAAATGTTGTTGGAAGAATTTCATGTCCACATGCAATCAACAAACAAATCTCAATACACATCTCTCATGTAAAACTGAAGTCTTCTAGTAGAAAATATATAAGAAAATCTGTGTCATTTCAGATTGGTGATAATTTGTTGCACACAATAGCAAATGCAAAATTGATGAAAGAAAAAAAATATATGTATATATTAACTTTGTCAGAATTAATTTTTCTTCTTCATGAAAATTATTGTTTAGAGGATACAAAGGCAAGTCACAGGCTGGTAGAAAACCTGCATGTTACATATCCAATGTTTTGTCCTAGAATATATTCTACTTTTTCCAGAATACATTTAAAAAGTACTTTAATAAGAAAATGAACAATCCCATGTTTAAAAAGTCAAAAGACTGGAACAGATTCTTTACACAAGAAAGAGTACAGATTGCAACTAAACATATTAAAATATTCTCAATATCATTAGTCATTATGGAAACGGAAATAAAAACCACAGTGAGCTATCATTCCATAACTGTTAAAATGACTAAAATCAAAACAAATCGGTGACAAGAAGTACTGCCAAGGATGTAGAATAGCCAGAACTTTCCTGCAATGCAAACTGGTATAACCACTTTGAAAAACAGGTTGGGAGTTTCTCATAAAGTTAAACACTTGCCATATGAAGCAAAATCTGACTCACAGGAAGTTACCCAAACATAATTTACATCTTTCAAAAACTGGCATACAAATGCTTATTGAGGCTTTAGTCATCATCGTCCCAAACTGGAAACCACCCACATGTCCCTAATTAAGGAAAAGATAAACTAAGGTACATCAATACAAAGAATTCCACTTAGAAATTAAAAAAAAAAAAGCAATCTATTGACCCGTGCAACAGTATGAATACAATTTAAATGAATTATGCTAAGTATCAGAAGCCGTTTTTTAAAGTTTAGATGCTGTAAGATTCCATTTGATGGCATTTTGCAAAGGCAAAACTGTAGGGATCAGTAGCTCCAGAGGCTGGGGATAGGATGAATGACTGAGTGTATGGTGGTATAGAGAATTTTGCAGTCGGTGGAACTATTGTGTATTTTGTCACAGTGGTAATCACAAACTCAAATTTGGTGATACTCTCAAAACTATACACTAAAAAGGGGTGGACTTTACCATTATAAATTATGCCCTAATTAAAAAAAAAAAAAAAACTGAAAAAAGGGACAAAATATTTCTATGTAAATAGTGGGTGGAATACATGAACTATTTCATTTATTTATAAAGTAAATAAAACTAGATCGGCCTGAGAGGCAATAAAACTATAGAAAGTGAATAATTTACTATTTTTATATAATAAAAACAATAATGACAGTCAACCCATAACTTAGTTTTGGAAAAAATAAAAAGAATGATATTTACAGAGGCACACCCAGTATAACATCACCTGATTGAGGTCTACTAAGAAAGTTTAACTCTACCTCTAAATATGAGTTATTCATGAATACAAGAATTAGTTTTATTTACAGGCATAAAGGAGAAGGAAGATGCAGAAAAATGGAGAGGAAAAAAAAGTAAAGAGGGAAGAGATAAAATCGAACTATAAGGAAGCAGAGAAACAAGTGGAAGGACTTGAATGTCTCTAAGTAAATGGCACATTTTCAGAATATGAATAATAGAAATAATATTGAGTAAAAGAAAGCATAACTAATTACTGGCATGTTTCCTAAAAGTAGTGTGCCCAAATGTTAACAGTTACAGAAATGGGATGGTCCAGCATGGAATTCTATGAGAAGGACTACCACAGAACCTATGTAAAAAATTGCAATTGTTTGTAACTTCTGCTCTTTAAGTCCAAATTCTGGGTACAATTCCTGCACATTCAAGTTTCATGTTGTTCACTAATAATTATTTCAAAATTATGGCCCACAAAAACAAAAATATATATATTACTGCCCATAATATTTCATCTTCATGATGTCTCAGGCACTCCTAAAGTTATTCAAGTCTTACAAGTGAATAAATAAAACCCTTTCCCCAAGGGAGAAGCAGCAAACACATCCTGTATTATTACATGAAAGATTCCACTTTTTTCCATTTATATCTTTAAGAATCTAATACCTAAAAGAAACAAAAGTCATTATGCTTGATTCCTCCCATTCTATATGTTACCAATATAAATCGAGCCAGGACATCAACATTTGTGCTATCCATAACATCCATCAACATTTGTGCTATGTATTTCCCTGACAAAATATAAAGAGACTCTGTTTTAATCCATTTTTTAGTATATAAATGGTGACTCCTGGATCCTTTATGTTTATTACTCTCTAGCTTTACAGATTCCTACTGTATCAGCTCTAAAATACCTTAAGAGATCACCTTCTCCTATTATTTCATTGGGGTGGAGAGAAGTGAAATTGAGAAATCAAATACTTTTTTCAAAATTCCATAGATACTCTGAAACAGGAGCAAAAGCTTACCATTACGGGCTTTCTCCCCAACTGTCAAAGTGTGTCCATTTTAATCAACACCTTTAGAGGCAATGAATGCTCCTATCCTTACGCTCTAACTGAAGAACTTAATCTACTGTTGGAAATGTGAGGCCAGATGGAAAGAGAAAGTGGTTAGAACAAGTTGGAGAAAATATTTTACCAATAAGTTCTTACATTATTTCTCAAATTCTAGGATGACTAAGGAATGAACCAGGGTGGGCCAGTATAATAAAATATTTGAGATGAAGTTTTAAAGGTACAGTGATTCTGTAGCAAGCTGGCTGGTGGATTCCACAAGAAGTGAATTTGTGTATGTGTCCTTTCATAGGACCTAGAGTCAGTAATCATTTGTCCTTCTTCCCCTTACATCTTTATTAATTTTAATTTTTAATGTTTATTTATTTATTTTTTGAGATAGAGAGAGAGAGACAGAGTTTGACTGGGGAAGTGGCAGAGAGAGAGGGAGACACAGAATTCAAAGCAGGCTTCAGGCTCTGATCTGTCAGCACAGAGCCCGATGCAGGGCTTGAACTCTCGAACCTTGAGATCATGACGTGTGCCGTAGTTGGAGGCTTAACCCACGGAGCCACCCAGGCACCCCTCCACCCCTCCATCTTTAAAACAGAATGAAAGAGCCTTGACATTACACGTGCAACCTGTAAGAGAGAGATGGTAGGCACCTGGCATTAATTATTTCCTGGAAACTAGATGGACTTTTTGCAGACTACCAGAGGAAAAGCTTGTCGAGATAGCACATTGTCTAAGGGTATTAGTCCCTCTAGTGGACTGAGAAAAAAAAATTCTTGAAACATTCAAATTGACCTTTTCCTAGTGACAAGTTTATAATGATATTGCCAAAGGAATTTAATTTTCATAGAATTTAATAATGTTCTTGATTTATACTTTTAAACTCATAGCTGGGCATTCAAAAGATTTATCTGGATCCTTGATTTCCTAAACTTTCTGCCTTGGAATTATAAACCATATTTCTAGACCCTACATTTTCTATCTTGGACTATTCTTGATGCCTCTCTTGGGAAAGTTATTAACTCCTCTCAGTCTTAAATTTCTAGTCTTTAATGTGAGCACGATTACACCTTCTACATATAGAATTGCTGTGAAGATGTAATGAATTTAATGAAATAAATGTATAAAGTTCTTAGCATAATGGCTGGCACATTGTGAAAAATGATGTAAGTAGAGCCATTTTTAAACAGAACCAGAAAAGCCATTTCAGAGGAACTGCCTTGCACATCCTGTTTTCTAAACTTTTAACTGGACCAAACCACCAACATTTCAGTAAATCAGCAAGAACAAGAAAATTCTGTTTTAAAAGACTGACAAAAGTGAACTTTTGGGGCGCCTGGGTGGCTCAGTCGGTTGAGTGACCGACTTCGGCTCAGGTCATGATCTCACCGGTCTGTGAGTTCGAGTCCCGCGTCAGGCTCTGTGCTGTCAGCTCAGAGCCTGGGGCCTGCTTCAGATTCTGTGTCTCCCTCTCTCTCTGCCCCTCCCCTGCTCATGCTCGCTCTCTCTCTCTCTCTCTCTCTCTCTCTCTGTCAAAAAAAAATAAACATTAAAAAAAATTAAAAAAAACAAAGTGAACTTTTGCCTACTGACCACTAGCCTGACCAATCAATAAAGTACAAATTTAATTCTGTTTTTCAGCACCAATGAACTCTTCTTAAAACAGCTTATCTAATCTTTTCTTCCTCTCCCCCATGAAAATCCTGAGTCCACCTCCTATAATCAACACATGAAATATCAGTTTCAACCTAAATTTCTGTACTCCAAAATGTAATAACTTGATCCCCCCAAAAACACTTTGCCACTTGAACTTGTTTCTTGGTTTGAAGTTGACAACATATTTCATACCTAATGCATTTTATCTACTGTTCATTGTCTTAGTTCTTTCTGGCACTCAGTCTCCAGCATAGTACCTAAAAGGTACTAAGTCACTGATATCATGTATACTGAGTAAATGGATATGTCTTTAAAATATTTCTCCCAACAAGCAAGCTTACATAATTTCTAAAAATAGCTCTTTTATATGGCAATATCTTTTTGTGATGAATCCTAAGCAAAAAATGACCTGTTGGCGGTCTTTAAGAACAGGAACATTGTTTAAAAAGTATTTGCATTATAACAGTGTAGTAGTCTGATTAGACATCCCATTATGTAATTGCTTGTCGTGAAAAGAATTCCAACAGAGTTGAATTCTTTTCTCAAAAGGTAATAAACTCCACAGGAAAATGTACTGTAAATACATGTCTATGTGTTCCATTTGCACACAATATTATGTGATGTGGTTTAAATATTATTATTTTTAGCCATTGCTTATTTGGAAATCACTAAATATCATTTTTATCATGTGACCTAAATGTTAATTTTTTAAGTTAGTTTTTGGGACCATCTCATTGTATGCTTGCTTTGGCTAACTGCTCAGCTGCCTTTTTATTGCTTTTAAAAGCCTGTTTGGCATTTGTCCATGCTTAGAGCTTTAGTTCTGTTAAAACATGCATTCACAATTTTATGTGCTTATCTGAATTTTACCATAAAATGAAAATCTATACCTTGATTTAATTTTATTATTTATGTTTTTGTAATTTAAGATTACTATATTTCCTTACAAGAAGAACGTTTGAACAAATTTTACAGGTAGTCAATCAACTCTTGTTCAAATTGGACACACATCAAATCTAGCATTATGGGAGTTTTATTTATTTGGAAGTGAACTTTTAACTATTAATACAAATGCCAAGATACTATACAAAACATCCACAGAGACTTTTTTCATCTTTTTTTTTAATTGTTCACAAACGTTGCCTACATTATCCAACATAGAACAGAGAAATGGTACATCTTTTTCTTTCAATTTGCATACTGTGGAAAAACAAGAGTATACATATATATATATATATATATATATATATATATATATATATATATTTACAAAGTTTAATGAATAGAAACTAGCAGGCTGACAGTTTGTAAGTGAGAAATTATCCTATAAAAATAATAAGAATCCATTTAGCATCAGTCACTTGCATAACCAAGTATTATTCTGATTAATAAAATTTGCTGCCATTAGGCTTCTGGCATATACTTATACCATTACTGAATTTGTAGTATTGCTTCCCACCTTTGTTCTCCTTCATAATTACTAACATAGAAAACTGCTACAGAGCAGGGGTAAGTATTTGCAAAAGCAAACAAAAAAATCCCCAGCTTATTATAACCATGACTTCCCAAGACATGACAGAATTTCTTCCCAAGAAATGGTCTTTCAAATCATCAAGAAATCACCAGAATGGAATTTGCCAAGGTACTATGCCTATGTCCAAGAAGAGATCCATTTATTTATATCCAACAGAGGAGCTAAAAATCAAACTTAATATTTAGTTTGGGGTAGGTTGGGCAATCTAGCCATTTGAAAAATGACTTTAAAATAATGGCCACTAAAAACAGGTTCACTAAATTTATTTTAAAAATCATAAAACAAAAGAGTATTACATTCTGCACAAGGCTCTGGGTATATGCCAGGGACATGTGGATTATCATACTTTTCCTCTCTGTCCCACATCCCAAAATGTTATGGTGACCACAAAGCAAAGTTTTCACAATAATCATATGGGAAATAATTTTTTTCTTGTTTTTAGATTAAATTACCAACAATGAACAAAAACTAACACTCATTCACTCTGCTAATGTTTCAAAATTTCAATGTTAATTTTAACATGCCGTTCCCTGCCCATTTGTAAGGAACTAAAACATTACATCTGGTAAGCAGCAAAGATTTCACTACACCTCAAATGCGGAACACCTATGATCAGAGGAATGTTGGCTTTTTAAACAGAAGCAGATTAAAAACAAACAAACAAACAAAAAAACAAGATGCAAGACTCCTTCAGTTCTTCACTAGTCTTAGAAAAACTTTCCAGAATTCTGTTACAGTTTTCTGCAGCAAATATTATGCATTCTGTACCTGGTCCTGTGTTCCTGTAATGGTAATGATCAGATCTTCAGACCCTTCTAAAGGTTTGTCAATTTTTACTGAAGTTTCTGACTCATGACGGATTTGTTTAATCTGCTGACCACCTTTGCCAATAATAGATCCAGCCAAATCTTTGGGAATAGTTACTTGTGTAGTCCATCAAGATCACCATATGAGCCATGACCCCCTGCATAGGAATAATCATATCCAGAGCCATCCTGTCGTTCATAAGCCATCTGACATTTGGATGGGCTCCATGTATCTATTGGAGAGTCCCAAATTTCATGAAAACCAACCATGCCATATTAGTGGTCTCTGGGGCTTCTTCTGTCATAGCCCCTTAGATCTCCTCCTCTAGGTGGTGGTGGTGGAGGAAGATTCTGAGCCCTGCTACCACCCCAGCCACCTCATCTAGGAGGAGGTGGGGGAGGTCCTAGACAAAGGGTCATATCATGATAATCTCTTCTAGATGGAGGCATAGGATGCCCACCCCACCAGGAAGCACTGTGTCAAAACTGGCCCCACATGGGAAATCCCACAGGATGTCCATGGCGGTCATAAAACATCATCATAAAACCACCATAATTGTAAGTTTCATCATAAAAATTGGGATCATAAGTCTGTGCACATCCTTTGATGGGAGACTCCAAAGTAAGATCAAGGATGATCTTGATGCACTCGACAACCCTATCAGGTTTTCCTCTAATAAGAATGACTCTATGAGGAATGAGGACAGCATTCCAGGAAAAACGTGAATATTGTCTGTATGTTCTCCTGAAGTTCTTTGATTTTATCACCTTTGACCCCAATAATTCCCCCCGCAGACTCTGATGAATCAACAGTTCCAAATCGCAAAGTCACTTCCTTTATAGTGTGGGTAATTTAAGCATTCTACAGCATCAGATTCAGGTGGGAGCTGGATGGTTGCAGTGGGTGATGGCACCTGCAGGCCCTCTTCCAAGGTAGAGATGATTTTCTTCAGAATTTCTCCAATTGTTTCAATATCAGCACTGATACTCAATATGTTCTCTAAGTCACTGCTATCTGTGACTGAAACACTGACATTGTAGTCTGTACGGGGAGTAAGTGAGTGAGTGATTATTTATTTATTTATTTATTTATTGGGGGGGGGGGGAGAGAGAGAGAGAGAGAGAGAGAGAGAGAGAGAGAGAGAGAGAGAGAGAATATCTTAAGCAGACTTCAGGCCCAGTGCAGTGCCTGACATGGGGCAAGATTCCATCATCAGGAGATCATGACCTGAGCCCAAATCAAGAGTCAGATGCTTACCCGACGGAGGCACTCAGGAGCCCATTGAGCCTTCTTAATATTCTTGTTTCCTTTTCCAATCACTGCTCCAGCATTCTTGCTCTGAAGCAGAATGCGTAATTCAACCATCTCCTCAGTATTTCTAGACTTTAATAGCTTGTTCCTCTTCCACATCTCCTGCAGGGGAGCCTGTGCTCATTTTCTGTCTAGCTGTGACTGGCTAAGTGCCGCAAGGCAGCACAGGGACGATGGTTTCACCAGGTATGGCAGCATGAGGATGTCAGTTGGTCCTGCCCAGAACACTTCAGTTCTGCTCCACAAGGATATATAATACCTGACTGGTGTGTTCATTTAACACAAGATAATGGAAACTGAACAGCCAAGGGAAACCTTCCCCAATACCTTGATTTAATTTAAATAAGTCAAATTTTTTCATTCCTACAATCAATTAGTTTCAGCAGATTTGTCTTTTTTTCAAATTTCAAATTTTAAGTTCTGACTTAATTGATTTTTGTAGTTGTTGTTTTCTATTCTTCAAATAAGAAATTGCATTGATGCGGGGCACCTGGGTGGCTCAGTCAGTTGAGCGTCTGACTTTGGCTCAGGTCATGATCCCCCAGTTTGTGGGGTTCGAGCCCCGCATCAGGCTCTGTGCTGACAGCTCACAGCCTGGAGCCTTATTCAGATTCTGTGTCTCCTCCTCCTCTCTCTGCCCCTCCCCTGCTCGTGCTCTGTCTCTCTCTGTCTCTTAATAATAATAAATAAACATTAAAAAAAATTAAAAAAAAAGAAATTGCATTGATGGAACAATTCAGAACATTTATTTTTTTATTCCCTCATTTCCCTCTTTTAACTGATGTTATTAAATAATTACTCAAATTCTAACAAAAAATCCATAACATTTCCACTTAATATTCCATTCAGAAATACTTAATTTCTAGCATGTATTTTATTAATTTTAACATAAAATACTTATCTATTTGGTATTACGGCCTTTAAAAAGGGACATGAGATCAAATTACATGATAGAAGTAACAATTCTAATTATCCACACTAACTATAGTCTAGGTACTTTTCAAAACACAATATTAAATTAAAAAGCTATTTTAATTTAAGATATACAAAAAAATCTAAATTCTAACTGCTTGAGTTTAACAAATAACTTTTTTTAAAGGTTATATAGACAAAGAATTCTCATTCCCTGCTGTCAATCCTTTCGTGTAAGAAAGTAAATAGACAAAAGGTAAAAATCTTATTGTTGCCATCCCAATTTGCTTCACAGAGTTCACTTATCTGGCATTAAGGGAGTTACACAAATTAAGCATGATTGTGGTATGTTAGTCTTATAATTAGTACTTTCTAAATCTATTCGCAAGAGGCAACCACCTAGTGTTCTTAGTCACATCTGATCTACAAAGCAAGAAATTTGCATGTGGTAAATGGCAGTACTTTTGAAAAAGCAGTTAATCATTAAAGGGGAAAAAGCCTCTTGGCATTTATTGTTCACAGCACAAGAGAAAGGTATTAATATGGCTGTAATTTTCAATTCCAAAAGAATTTTTTCACAGTTGAACATAGATTAGTACCCAAATTCCATTAAGAGTTTCTATAATTTTCTGCTAGAGACTGGAGCTGTTATTATACAAACTGATGAAATTTTTGTGCGGAAAATACAGGTCAGGTAACATTTTGAGGTACAAAGAGGCAATCAGTAATTTAAAACTACTGCTTTGTTATATTGCAGAAAAAGAAGAGTACTTTTATGCTGATACCTGGTTACTAAATGAAAAGTTCACTGCCAGGTTGCCTGTAGTTCTCTCTGCCTCTAGTTACCTAAGAAGAAATGGTCATCATGGATGACCTTACTCTTTGTGAGGAAGGGAAAGGCCATCATAGCAGCCTAGGCAGTAATCCCTGTGTCAATGCAGGAATCAAAACAAATTGAGAACTTGTCATCAGCCTAGCTATTACCCAAGAGTAACACCAAGAACATCAAACAATCTATATTAAAGCAGCTAAAGTAATTGTTGGCCCACTGACTTGTAAAATTAAAGTGGTAAAGGACAGAAGCATGAAAATACACAGTGACTGGAAGGAGATGTAAACATTTCTGTAACAGTAAGTGATGTCTTGAGACAAAATTTAATCTGATTATTTTTCACTTTCCCAAATTTCAGAGTTTGGGTCATTTTCTATTATTTTGTTATTAGGTTCCCCCCACCCTTTTCTTTTTCTTTCCTTTTATTTTCCTGCCCTACCTCCTTCTTTTCTAACTTCTTCTTTATTTCCAATTCCTTTCCTCACTCAAATTTCTACATTTCTTGGGGCACCTGGGTGGCTCAGTTGGTTGAACGTCTGGCTCTTGGTTTTGGCTCAGGTCATGATCTCACGGTTTGTAGGTTCAAGCCCCACATCGGGATCCATGCTGATGGTGCAGAGCCTGCTTGGGATTCTCTCTCTCTCCCTCTCCTTCAGCCCCCCACCCCCAAAATAAATAAACTTAAAAAAAACACTCTATATTCTTCACTAAGTAACATCAGTGGGTGGTTTTTAAGATATGCTACTTTGTGATTCTGACTTATTATAAAAATCAAGGACAGTTAAATAAATATTGACCCTAAGTGAATAATATATATATCAAGCACAGGATGGACACGGAGAAAGAAAATGGTGAAGCAGATTTCTAAGCCACCTGGTTGTTAGAGACTCTAATGTTTCTTAAAAATAACTACCTAAAATCAATGTGCCCTTCTTCCTCTAAAAAACTTTCCGTGAAAATGTTTCAAAATCTTATTCAAATGTAAGAAGTAACATAAATTCATGGTTTTGTCATTAATATTATTATTAATATGCCCCTTCTTTATAGCTAGATGTGTGTTTTTCTCTTTTAACCATGCTTCATTTACCCATTTTTCTACACCATAATTTCAGCCAATTTGTAAATAAGGACAATAGAAAGTAGTGTATGTCTTCTTTCCTATTATCATTGCAACTATTCAAAAAAAAAAAAAAGGAAGAAAGAAAATTACAAACTCAGAAAAAAATGAGTATTATAAAGAGCCCTGGGCTTAGGTGTAAAAGTGAAATGTTTAATGAGTTTTGTATTTTTGAACAAGATACTTGTTCTTTGCAACCTTTAATTTTATTTGTAAAATAGGGATGATAGCTAAGTCACACTGCTATTGTGTGGGTTACACATGATGACTTTTAAACTATTCTACACATATAGAATGAGCTGAATAAATAGCCACAAAATATTAACCTATCAATAATATTTTTCATTTTATAACTACATACAGACTTATAGCTATTCAATGTATTTTTTAGATAATTTCCCATGAACCTTTTGGTTATGTTATTGGATGGTTGATATCCAACAATTTCAAGTATATTTTCCAAGCACTGAATACACATTTACTTTCAAAGTCAATTAGTAAATACAGATTTTTCAATATTATAAAGCACACACACACATACAATGTAAGTTTTGAAGAAAAGTATTACTCTATGTTTCTTAAAAATACATCAAGTCAAAGAGTGGTTAAACAAAATGTACTATAATAAAGGTAAGTTCAAGCTGGTTAAGAAATCTAGATATTTTTACATCATCAAAAGAAAAGTATGTTTGAATTTCTTTTTATAGTAGGAATTATCATCTTGTTTGTTATTTTTCTTTATACTACTGGCTGCCGTGCCTGGCACACATTGATTCTTTTTCTGTAGTGGCACCTCGTTTCACTATAAATAACTAATTTTCAAGAAGAAATATTTTTCTATAATATATTCGGATTATCTTTTTGAGTCTCTAAAATAATTTCAAATGGTTTACTGGCTAAAATGAAAATTGCATGCAAGTGTTTAACCTTTTAAAATCTGGATCTTATTGGAACTGAAAAATAAAAAGTGTAATAAATTACATAGAAATAGTAGAAAAGCTGGCATCTGTTCTTGAAACTAAGAAAGAATGGCAGTTTTTGATAGATACTTAAAAAAAACACAATAGTACCAATGTATTAAACTATCATCAGATTAAAGAAAGGGCTAAGCAGAATTTTAACTTACTATGATAAACAGAATGGATGTTTTTCTTTTTTTATTTTTTTAACGTTTATTTATTTTTGAGACAGAGAGAGACAGAGCATGAACGGGGGAGGGGCAGAGAGAGGGAGACACAGAATCTAAAACAGGCCTCAGGCTCTGAGCTGTCAGCACAGAGCCCGACGCGGGGCTCGAACTCACAGACCGCACAGACCGCGAGATCATGACCTGAGCCGAAGTCGGCCGCCCAACCGACTGAGCCACCCAGGCGCCCCCAGAATGGATGTTATATGGGGAGGTAAGCAAACAATATGATAGAAGAAACTCACTAACATTCTCAATTAGGGAAAAGCCATGGGTTGCATATAGGGAAGCAGGTTTTACCACCTATGTTACCCCAGAGTGTCTTTCTTTCTTTCTTTCTTCTTTCTTTTCTTTTCTTTTTTCTTTTCTTTTCTTTTCTTTTCTTTTCTTTTCTTTTCTTTTCTTTTCTTTTCTTTTCTTTTCTTTTCTTTCTTCCTTCCTTCCTTCCTTCCTTTCCTTCCTTCCTTCCTTCCTTCCTTCCTTCCTTCCTTCCTTCCTTTCTATCTGGTATATTTTAACTAGTCACTTTTAAGTGCTCAATAGCCACAAGTGGTCTGTGGGTACTAAATTGGACAGCACAAGTATAAAGTGATGTTAGCAACAAGGCTCAACTCTGGGTGAGTCGTGGACTCTCTGGCGTGTTTCGAAAGAGAAAGAAAAGAAAGAAAGAAAGAAAGAAAGAAAGAAAGAAAGAAAGAAAGAAAGAAAGAAAGAAAGAAAGAAAGAAAGAAAGAAAAGAAAAGAAGGAAGAAAGAAAGAAAGAAAGAAAGAAAGAAAGAAAGAAAGAAAGAAAGAAAAGAAAAGAAACAGTGTATAAATGAATTTAAGGTATTCCATTAATAATTTTTATAGGAATGGGGAACCTGGGCAGTTCAGTTGGTTAAGTGTCTGACTTTGATTCAGGTCATGATCTCACAGCCTGCGGGTTCGAGTCCCACATCAGGCTGTGTGCTGACAGCTCGCAGCCTGGAGCCCACTTCAGATTCTGTGTCTCCCTCTCTCTCTGCCCCTCCCCCACTCATTCTCTCTCTCTCTCTCTCTCTCTCTCTCTCTCTCTCTCTTTCTCTCAAAACTGAATAAACATTAAAAATTTTTTAAAGATTTTTATATGGATTACATTTTGAAATAATAACATTTTGGTTATATTAAGTTAGGGAAAATATATCATTAAAATAATTTCATTGGTTTCTTCTTACTTTTTTAAAAGTAACTACTAGACAACTTAAAATTACAGGGGTGGCTCTCTCTTAGTGTTCACATTATGCTCCTGCTGGGCAGTGCTTCTCTAAGAAAACAAAAAGACATAATGTCATGATTTTAATTAGCTTGTCACAGGAAAACAATGTCACGCAGAAAGCGGGAAGTGAGGACATGGTATCCAAGACAGTGTCAAAAACATACTAATGATGCAGAAAACAAACAAGCATGGGATGCTGGCAAAGTAATATTGTTATATGTGAGTTTCAAACCTTACACGGGTGTTAAAGATTCAGGACAGAAAACAACAGAATTTCTGAGAGATTTAATCTCAATTTCTACTACCATATGAGTATATAACTCCCTATGTAAGTATGATAAAACAGCGTAATCATGAAACATATGAAAATATACAGTGATTAAAAAGAGGAAAATATGGGGAAGGACCAAATCAAATGTCCTCTTATGAAATAAAATCCCTGCATTAAGTAACAAGGAGATTCAGTAGAACTCTGCATCTTATAGCTAGAAAATTCAGAGGCAAAGACAAAAAATCGACCAGGATAGATTGTATCAAGACAAAAATATTAAAAACTAGTATGCTAAGTACAATTGGAGGCAGGGATGAATTTATCAAGGAGCTAATAACACCTCAGCTTCAAGGATCCTCTATTGCCAAGGTTCTTTTCTAGGCTTTGAGAAATGTTTTGTAATTTTGTATTTGTGTCTTTATACTCACTTATATGTTAATTCCTTTCCTTAAAGCAGATCTCCAATTGTATAAATTTCAGGTTCCATAAAGTCTGTATCAGCTCCTGATACCTTAAGGAACTGATAGTACACTGCAATAACTCATCCATATTCACTCACAAATAGTCACAAAACACCTGATTTGTGCCTGGCATTCTTGGCAAAGGTGGTGATCCCGTATATTGCTGGCCTTGCCCTAATGAAGCATACTTTCCATTTACATAAAGTAGATGATAGACATGTTATGATTGGTTAATATAGACCTAAAACAGTGAAAAAAAGTATTATAAAGAATTTATCCACCCAATATATAGGCTTATTTCTTCTAATTGGTTGTCAAGATATAACCCATGAATAAGTTCACCACTCAGTTTCTCAGAGTAGACCAGATGATAATCTGAAAAATGAATACCCTTAGTGATTTTCATCCTGTGTATATACCTGTAAATACACATATGTATACACACATATACATACTCATAAAGTATGCGTTTTATTATGGGGTTATGGATATATATTTTTTCTTCATTGGACTTTGCTATGTTTTCAATTTCTGGAATAAATAGGTATTGCATTAAAAACAAATAATATAAATATTATTAAAACCCTGAGTTTTCCTTATAACAATTTTTGGTTTCTTTTTCATTCTCAAAATCTCAACTGTGGAAGTATTGTAAATTTGTTAGTATTGCTTGCATTTGCATCTGTACCTAGGCAGAATTTCATAGATCATATCACAGTTTAGAAATTGCTAGAATTCAACAGTGATCTTCACATACACTAACAATTTCCTGGCTAAGTGGGAACCATAGATGCTGAGGAGATAGGAAGGTGTTGCTTCTCATTTTTTGTTTCACTTGACTCTACTTGACTCTATAAATGGCTTCCTGCCACACTTGTTGATCAAACTTTCTTTGTATTCACCTGAGGAAGGTAACATTATTTACTGTAGGAATGGGGCTTTTACAGAAAATGAATGGAAAAAATATAACTACAAATGTAGTGAGATGATGCACAAAAGCCGATGAGTAGGTAAGCACATACTTTGAATATGCTCATGTTATTAACTAAGTAGAATGAAAAAAAGAGGTAGATTATTGACAGACTGAAGAAGCGATAAACACTTGCTTAATAACAGGTACCATGAAGCAATGGACAAATGCAAACATTGTTATACAATGAGTGATGGTAACAAAAGCAAACAATGCTTTGGGAACCATTTACATTCATTCTTTAGAATCAATGAATGAAGAAAACTGATATAAAAGTAACAATCAATTGAACTTGTGCTTGTTTGATTAAAAATGGTTTTGGCACACTGACAGTGAACCACATTTTCAGGTATTTGTCTAATTTGAATGAAATTATTGCCATATCCAGAGCTCAGAGTCAATAAATTACGAATAGATACTATGTGCTGCCACAAATATTCTTTCTTGTTGGCTAGTACTCTATGTCATCTGAATGGGGGTCACCAGGTAGCTTTCTATAGTCAAAATTACCCCTCTTCGTAGCTTCCAAATAAACTGAGATTCTATTAGCAGAAATTCTTTCCTATGGAGTTAAGTATTCAAACACTAATATAAGGAAGAGGGCAAATATAAAACTTCTGTCCATATTTAACACATTATTAAATCACATCAGATACTTTCCAAATGGCAGATAGTCAAGAGCAAGAAGTGACTTGGAATACAATTTACAATAGATAAAGTATTGATAGACAACATGTGGAGAGATCCAGAAATGCTTCCACATGATGCCAAGGGTGGGATAAAGGAAATACGCCAGGATAGGATGGGGACCTAACTGTATAAATGAGGATAATGGAAAGAGAAGAAAGTTTTATGAACGGAAAATAAACTTTATTATAGCTAGCAATAACTGAGATTGCTTAGTCTAATAACAGGTGACCTGAAATGGATGATTGATGAAGGCAGATATAAAGGACAGTCTGCTAGAATATACAGTTGATTATTCATGGGTCCCACAAGGTGAATCTACAGGGAATATGAACAGGGTACATTAAGGTGGGTAAATCACAATATGTAAAACCTAGTCTAGGATTTGGAGCTTACCAGCCCCCTTCTTTATATATACACCATTTCTCCTTTTTCCCTAGACTTCACGCACACAGCTGCTCTGTCTGTGGGTAGAAGGAGAATGATTCTTCCTTCCTTTATTTCTGTCTGATTCAATGATTGTCATGAAAAATAGGATATCAAAACTGCCCATCTTCAGAGAAGAAAACAGCTAGAAGCATTAATTCAAGTGTGTTTCATGTTGGGTTCCAGAGAAGCAGATGCTGGGACAGAGTCTGGAATGCACGATGTTTCTTAGGAATCAACAGCTGCCAGCAGAAGGTGAGCAAGTGGATCGAGCAGAGAAAAAAGTCAGAGTGCACCGTATGTCCAATAACTTTTCAGAGAACATGGGGAGGAACTCTGAAACACGAATCACCCGGGAGATTGTCCCACATTAGGGTGAAATGGATGGGGTCTTTATGCCAGGGGTCAGCAACCTGTGACCAACCTGCCATCTATTTATGTGTGGCCTGTAAGCTAAAAATGGTTTTTGTATTTTGAAATTTTTGAAAAAAATCAAAAGAATAATAATATTTTGTGACATGTAAAATATATTCAATTCAGATTTCAATGTCCACAAATACAATTTTATTGGGATACAGCCATATTCATCCCTAATTTTTTAACCCTGGCTGCATGGGAGCTATAACAGCAAAATTGAATGGTTGTGACAGAGACTCTATAGCCTACACAACCTAAAACATTCACTACATGCCTCTTTATAGAAAAAGTTTACAAAACCCTCCTTTGTTCCCCTGCCTTACTCAGTCAACTGTTGGGTGAGTTGGCCCTTTGCTGCTGAGGCAAACCCTTAGCTGACAGCCGGAATCTGTCTCTTGACCTCACTCCAGAACTGAGCAGCTAACACCTTCCTTAAAAGGCTATGGTGACACATCCCTGTGTCTACCAAAAGGCTAATTTCAGCAGGTCACATGCTAAATGAAAGCTATCTGAGCTGGAAATTGTCACATTTAAAATGTAATTCTTTTTGCAGTTGCCTCAACATATTATGTAGGCAGAGATGTTAGGATATTAGGGGGAAAAATTCTCTCCTGGGGTTTCAGCAAATACATATAAGCTTCTCATGAATTGTTTTATTATTACACATGACCTTGTTGAAAAGAAGAGTGCTATAGGACTTCTCAACTATGAAGTATTTACTGTCATTATGTAAGAACTGGCCTTGTAATTTTTTCCTGAGCCTCCAAAATCATCCAATTGTTCCAGTTTTCCCTCCCAGATTATTGTTCCCCTTGTTCCTCTAGATATTTTCATGGATTCCATTCTAAAGCTTTTCCTATAATAGACTTTGCTTTTGTCATTATTTTCTCTGACAAACCAGATTCGGTTCTTTTTTCTCCCCTTAATTGGCTTTTTTTTTTGGTCTAATTGCAGTACTTTTCATTCATTCTTACAAAACACATGAGATTGAAAGTGGGTTTTCACTGTTGCTTTAATGGTGACTAATATGCAGTCATATAATAAGCACGGCCCATTTTAAGAATATTTTTGTTAAAGTCCCTATTAGCCCATTTGCAAATTGGCCAAAAGACCACATCTGGTTCAAAAGAACAGTTCTCATTTAAAGTCCTAAGATTTCAACATGTTAATCATACTATAATTCTTATTGAGAGGCCTTATCATAATTATGGGTATATTTTAATTTTATTTGTGCATTTTCTTGATTTATTGCATTTCTTCTAGGAGAGCATGAATTCATACTGTCTTGCTTACCACAGTATACTTGGAAAACAATGGATATTCAAAAAATGTGTGTTGCATTAAAATAAGTTAGAGATATAACGTTAGGAGTCATTTGCTTATTGATAATATTTGAACCCTTGGAGTATATAAAATGACCTAAGGACTATGCTCACAATATAAGCTTGGGTCAAATAATATAAGACAACAATAATAGTGAAAAATTTAAAAAAGATACAGAAGGAACTTCCAGAGCAGAGAGGAAATAAGAAGAGTGCAACACAGAAAGGAAGGAAGGGTGTTTTAAGAAGTAAATGTTTGCACTGAATGCTACAGAGACTGAAAGTCACATGGGAATTAATATACTTCTGATTAATGTAATGATGTGAAAGTTATTGGAATTTTTAGTGAGACTTGATTTAGGAAAGTGATGGGAACAGGAAACCAATTGGAGTGGGCTCCATCCAGTTGGAAGAGAAGGTGAGGGAATTGTTGCAGAATTGATTATACTTCTAAGGTGTATAGTTCTAAAGAGGTAAAGTTACTGTTGGTAGGGGGGGGTAGGCATGACTGGTTAAAAGCCACATCTCGTGCAGCTTGCATGTACCTATTAGTGGCTTTTTACCTATTTAAACACATATATTTCACATAATCCAGCTAGTGCATTTGAGCAAGTATTAATGGATATTTACAATGAAATTTCCCATTCAGATATGTTACCTTCAACATTCCCTAGAAAGAGCAAATAATTAAACAAATGAAAACATTCACTTCTAGTTAGGCATTAATTTACACTTGTCCTGAGAAAGTTCTTCTGTAAAGCTAATATCCACAGGGTATTTTATTTTATTTTTTATTTTTTAACATATATTTATTTTTGAGAGAGACAGGGCACAAGTGTGGGGGGAAGGGGACAGAGAGAGAGGGAGACACGGAATCTGAAGCAGGCTCCAGGCTGTGAGCTGTCAGCACAGAGCCTGACGCAGGGCTTGAACTCAATGACCGCAAGCTCATGACCTGAGACTAAGTCAGATGCTTATCTGACAAAGCCACCCAGAGTCCCTCCACAGGGTATTTTAAAGAAGTACACAGTTCAAAAACATTTTTTCCTACACTCTGAGAAGATACAGAATTAATCATTATTTTATTTTAATGAAAGAAATTATCTGAAGTATCTGAAACCAAGTTTTTATTTACAAGAAAATTGTCTTACTTTGCAGTAATGTCTTCTCAAAAGAGAAGGCAAAAATCATCTCATTGCTTCCCCTTAACATAATGACCAAGTTTCAGATAAACATTTGAAAGAGAATGCTATGTGACAGGTGTGTGTACATTTACAAATACACATACACACATACACACACACACATAATCTCAGCATGAATATTGGGGGTGAAGATTACTTCTAAATCAGGTAACAGTAAGTTAGAGGATCCCATGGTTCTCCAATGTATATCTAGAGTTGAAATTGGTTTTTGACCAAACACAGCATGTTTCCTCAGATTATGAGAGGATTAGAAAGGAATCCCTCTGCAGTCTTAGAATAATTTCTCCTTGCAATATGTAATGGTTCTCTTCTTATACTCAATGGAATATTCATTATGTATGGCTTGACTAAGTAAGTTATTGTTTAAACTGGACACATAGACAGTAAAGGGAAATAATGTTTCTATATATAGGTACATATACAATATACACATATAGTGTATATACATATATAGTGTTTATATATATATATATATATATATAAATATATATAAATGTATATATATATATTTGTATCTAAACTATATATTCTATTATTATTTTATTATTTAATTGTAAATACTAGGAGGGTAGAATTTTGTCTTAGTGCTGATATTCTGTAATATCATTCCTAAATTACTAGCAATTTTCTATCACTTTTCTTCTAAATTCTTCAAGATTATTAGGTATAACTCTACCCCATGAAACAAAAAGTACTGATTTTTTTTATGATGGGAATTCTTGAAAATTGGTAGCCATTTTTAAAAAAGGCACAGATGGGGCGCCTGGGTGGCTCGGTCAGTTAAGCGTCTGACTTCAGCTCAGGTCATGATCTCGCGGTCCGTGAGTTCAAGCCCCGCATCGGGCTCTGTGCTGACAGCTCAGAGCCTGGAGCCTGTTTCAGATTCTGTGTCTCTCTCTCTCTCTGACCCTCCCCTGTTCATGCTCTGTCTCTCTCTGTCTCAAAAATAAATAAATGTTAAAAAAAATTTAAAAAAAATAAATAAAAATTAAAAAAAATTAAAAAGGCACAGAAATGGCATAACAGGATGAAAGAAAGAATATAGAAGAAAACAGAAAATATCTTGAGACAATGTTTGCCTATTACCCATTATACACATTACTAATTTTAGTAATTAGTATTAGATATTTGAAGACCATGTGTATTCATACCACAAATGTGAAAGATGCTTGCTATGGTCTGAATATCTGTGTTCACCCAAAATTCATATGTTGAAAACCTAATGTCCAAGGGGATGGCATCATAGGTAAGGCCTCCATGAGGTGATTGGATCATGAAGGAAAGCCACATGAATAGAATTAGTGCCCTTAAAAAAAAAAAAGAGAGAGAGAGAGAGAGAGAGAGAGAGAGAGAGAGAGACTCCAGAGAGCTAGCTTGCCCCTTCCACCATGTAGGGACACATTGAGAGGATTGCAAACTAAAAGAGGGCCCTCATCTGACCGCGATGATACCCTGACCTCCCCATTCCAGCTTCCAGAACTGGGAGAAATAAACGTCTGGTGTTTATTAACCTCCCAGTCTACAGTATTTTCCTACAGCAGTCCAAAAGGACTAAGGCAATGTTATAAGTGCAAAGATAAAGAAAATGCAATTTGGGTTCAGGATATTGATCCAGGATATAATTTTAAATTGTTTCTTGAGGGAGGCAACATGTGACCTGACAAAAAGGGTTCCACTGTCAAGTGAATCTGAAAAACCTTAAACACATATTCAGAAAGTAAGGTTTCTTTGTTTATTGTTTGGTTTCTCTCATATAATTTCTCAGAATCTTTAATTTTTACCTTAAATTATAAATCTCCAGATTTGGAGATGGAACATGGAATTTTTTTTCCAAGTTTAGTTGACTATAGAACATATTTTGAGAAAGTCCTCATTTAATGATTTGCTGTGTCCTAAGAACTCTCACCACGGGATTTCAGTCATTTGTCCAGACTCCAAAATTCCAACGGGGCTCCGGAAATCTGGATCACTCAGTTTCTGCCTATATTCTTGTGTTTTGTAGACATGGAAAGCCTAACTCCTTCAATTTCTTAATTTACAAGTTATTAAAATATGCAATTTTGTCTTTCCTAGTCTTAAATCATGACTGAAAATATCCAGTCACAATTGATATTCTTCCTCAGTGATACCTACAACTAGAAAGAGCACTCAATATTTTGACTATATTGTATTAGCTTCTGGACAAAAAATACAGTATTTTCTTTTGCAGAGCTTGTGAATCATTGGTCTAACCTCAGAACATGCAATGCCCAAATAAAGCTTTTCAGAGGAACTATTTGTTTATGTCTTATATTTTTATTGCTTGGCATTTTCCTAATCTCCTATGCTCTCTCTCATCCTGGAGGAAAGGCAAGGGTATGAGTGGGTGAAACTATGTGTTAAGATGCTACAATATCTCTGGCCCTGCTTTGCAAAGTTTCCATGATATTGAAAGAGGAAACAGCTGGCCTTCACTGGTAATTAGTAAATAAAGACTTCCTTCCCAAGTATGAACTCTATTCGTGGTGCTAAAATTGCTCTATTAGGGCAATGCATCAGAATCTATGGAGTTGCTAAAGCATTAATATTAATTTCTGCCTATTCCAAGATTATTTTCATCACAAAGGAGTCTGGCATTCCACAGAGTTCTGCTTCCTGGGCTATAAGGCTGTCCAGCACTCCTCAAAGTCTTAGCATAATGGGCTGCAAAAACGGATCAAGTTCTCCCTAAGTTAAGTGTCTGTCATCATGGCTTCACCCAGAGGATTTCAATTGTCAGTTACTCTGCGGAAATGTTCAAATCTCCCCTGCTGCACCTCCCCATTGTTTCAGGACCTCACACCTCACTCTGTGATGTAGCTGGTCTTCCTGCCTCTAGACTTCTTCCCCTCAGATTCAGTCTTTACACTGCAGCAAAGTTATGAGGAAAGACCTAATCATTTAACTCTCCCACTTAACTAGGGTGGCTATTATCTGTAAGGCAACTATTCATCAAAGCTCTGCTTATCTCTTATCTCTCCAACTTCACTTAGGCTTTTATTTCCTTGCTGTTAGAAAACTTTTACTCCAAACCCAATTCAGAAATCTTTGTGTTCTTTTACTCATTTATTCAGCCAAAAATTCTGAATTTATATTATGTACATTTATGCATTTATTCAATCAATGAATGTTCATTAAACATCTCTTTTGTGCCAGATACTTTTCAAAACACTAGGGATATATCAGGGAACAAAAGGGAAAAATCCTCTGGCTTCATAGAGTTAATGTATAAAAAACATAAGTGACATACATCATATAGTACAAGGTAATATGTTATGTAGATGAAAGGCAAGGGAAGGGACTAGAAAGTACCAGAAAGTGTATAAAGGGTTGATTTAATTTTAAATAAAGTGGTTAGGATAAGCTTCCCTAAGAATCTAACATTTCAGCAAGTACAAGCAGGGTGTGTGTGTGTGTGTGTGTGTGTGCGCGTGTGTGCGTGTGTGTGGCGAGGTGAGAGGAGAGGTGTGTGGTGAGGTGAGAGGAGAGGTGAGGGGGAGTGGGAATAACTTGAAGCTGAAGTAGCACTTCAGGGACAAGCCTTTGGGGTAGATGAAAGAGGCAATGCAGAAAAGGTCTCTCATGGGAGGAAGCCTAGTTTGAAGAACAATAGGAAGATCAGTACCATTAGAGTAGAACAAACAAACAAGGATACAGACAGGAAATAAGATCCATGAATGAAAGAGGATCCAGATGATATACCATCATGTAGGCCATTAAAGGACATTGGCTTTTACTCTGAAAAAGACTGAAAAGTACACCCATGAGATTTTTGAGCAGCAGTGAGAAACTTTTTCCCTATATATTTCCCTTTCCTTTTTACACCCAATACTTTGGGTATTCATTAGCTGAAGGTGCCTGTTTCTTTAGACTGGGTTTCTTGAAGAAAGAGACTCAATGACACATAGTAGGGATTCCATAAAGAATTTACTGAATGGCTCTATCAATCAACATATTTTTATTAAGGGAGATTTAGGATTTAATTACTCAAAAGCATCAAGTGAAACTCTAACTGGAAACCTAAAAATCAACTGGATGAGGACAAACTGTTAGCATTTTACTTAGTTCATTTATCTGCAGCATGTCCTCCAGATAACATATTCTGTTAGGATTAATCACAAAATCCAAAGCAGTCTGCATTGAATCAAGTACCTTTAAAATAGTTTGTTAAGAAATCCAATGATATTTTTGGTTACTAATTATTATAACCTCACAAATATGACCAAAACACATTATCTAATATTTTGACCTATAAACATAATATTGCCATTTTAGAAACACTCAGGGGGAATCCACAGTTAAACTAATTTATTTTTCACATGTCCTATTGTAACTAACAGCTTATGAGTCAGTTGCTTGATAGCACAAAAAAATCTATTTGTAAGTCTGAACATTTTTCATTTTTATGTTTTAATTGAAAAACAAAAAGAAAAGAAATGAGAAGCATTCCTTCCTCAGGATTGAAAATAATGAAGTGTTTAAAATAACATTTAGTTATTAGCTTGGGGGTGACCAGTTCCGATGACATGTTCTAATCATTTTTTGTTCACTGATATAGATGTCTGTGATACCTAACATTTGCACTTGGATTTCTCCCTTGATTGGATCACATATTTAGTAATGAAATTTGTAGCAAGAGCATATATGCTATGTTCTCATTGATCCTAATCAAATCCACAGTCAACACATGAGAATGAGAATTGTTAATAGCACTGAAAGTACAATAGTAAACAAAATAGACATACTTCTCTGGCTTCATACAGTTTGCCTTCTAGTGGAAGGAAATATGTAAGTTAATTATAGTATGTTAGTTTGTTAGTATGCTGTTAATGATGGAATTTTAGTGAAGGCAGATCCAGAAATTGTTTGCTCTTATAAGAATTGCTAAAGAGCTATGGCTTGGATTTTAAAAATGGCCCAGGGTCTTTCCTTAGCTTGGGTTCTCCTGCAAATAGAGTCTGAAGCAAGGCTTATGTGCACTAATGTGCACTAACCAAGAAAGTGTAATTCTTGGGAGGAGAAGAGAGAACATCAGAATGAATTAGGGAAGGAAAGAGAAACCTAATGTGGGGGTACATTTCTTGACTGGCTATTGTGTGATATCAAGAACAATGGATTTCTCCCTCTCATGAAATCATCTTCTAAGAGGCTATTTAAATGACTGTTAACTGGACAGTCCCTCCTGTCCAGGAGAAGAAAGGAGGAAGAATGGGTCCAGTGGCTTCCATATTCAACTGGGCAAAGTTTTGCCCCAAGGTTGATTTGGTGTTAACAGGGAAGCTCTAGAACAGGAGACGAGAGGTTCACAAGGGTGTGAGGCAAGACTTTGTCATGTGCATCTGCATGAGGACAGTGGGAACTATATAAAAGTAGTCACTAGAATAACTGAATCAACACAGGTGAACCCAAGAAGGTCTGAGTTAGTGCTTAAGAGGTTTCCGTGATAGCCTTCATCTGTACTTTAACTAGAGCAAAATATTTTACATATTTGAGTTTTCTGTAAGTTTTATCAATCAAAATTTAAAACCCTGATCTGTCTCAAACTTCAATTATTTGCAGATGAAGAACTGAGATCTAGAAGAGTAAACTGACTTGCGATCATCTAGGTCAATGGATGTGAGTACTGAGTTCTCCTGAAGAGTTTATAGATTGGTGTTTAGTGACAATGTATCCTTCATAAGGTTTCTGCTGCTTCAACAGGTTGCATGTATTCTACAAGACCCCCAGATCATATATAAAAAAGGAGTTTCAATATATATCTGATGCCTCAAAGACATCTGAACTCTAAGATTCCATTTTGATTCACATGATTCCTAGCATAGGCACTGTGCAAATAGGCATGCTAACATTAGCTGTGATTAAAATTTCAAGATTGAAGGATTTTAATTGTGTTGGAAGCACAAAATTGATCCTTTTCACCAAAACAAGGTATTTTCTATTATTGCCATCTAGATATGAGCTCTCTTCATTACATTTTGTTTGCATGTCTCTTTTGGCCTTTAGTTAATGAAAAATACTCATTTTTAAGTTGCTTTATCCCTCTTACCAACTTGTAAGCACTTGTATGCTGTTATTAAAGTACGGGATTTGGTAATATATGATACAAGCTTATGTCTCCACACACTATTCATACAACCTATCTAAATAGATTAAGTCACATTGTTTTTCTAAAGCTCATTCTCTTTATCTAGAAACTTGTAAAATGCCCTCAACAGAAGGCCCTTATGCAGATGTCACTAAAGTACAGAAAACATTTGTAATATGCTTTTCAGATATTAAGTTGCAATGATTACTTACCCTGAATAATATTCCATATAATAATGATTTTGTTTTGTTTTGTTTTTTGTTAAATTGACAAAATATTTAAATAAAAATAGTGAGATTAGACATTAGTTTCTGGATCAGTTATTGATTGAAATTTGATTTGGCCAAAATGGGATAAAGTTTAAATTTAAAATTTCAGAAATACATGCAAAATTCATCTATAGTCCTGACTTTAAATATAAAGTCCTTGAATATAATTTAGTGATAAGGCTTTATATTTTGGTAATCGCTCTATAAATTTTACTTAGTAGAATTAAATATTTTTAAGTTAATGTTACTTAAGTTATATTTAAGTTCAGTTATAAAGTCATGATAACAATGTCTATTCACAAAATATCTGCAAATTGTTTGACATGAAAGTAAACATTATATGGACAATTTAAAAATATCATTTTTTTTGCCAAATAAATGGCACCAGGGTCTTATTTCTATGTAAAATAATGTTTTACACATGCCTACTTCTTTATCACCCAATTCAATGCCTGAATTAGTTTTGGTCACATGAAAAACATACAAATACTTTCATCATCTCTGAAAACAGGAAGAACTAATGTAAATTTGTTTATCAATACACAAGTAGAGGTTAGATGACACAAGGAGATGAGCAAGCAGCTTTGATATTAATAGAGGCATGTTCATACAAAGATTTCTGGAATTGATTACTATTCTGAAAGGACCCATGAAGCTGAAGGATGGATTGTCAACATTGAATCACAATTCAATCGTTCTTTGTCTTCAATGATATTGCTTAGATTACTTAATCTCTGGGTCATAGTCACCTCATTTATGAGATTAAATGAATCAGTATATGTAAAAAAAAAAACTTCATAAACTGGACTATACTATGCAAATGTTAGAAGTATATTCAGTAAAATTCACACTGCCTGCATTACAGGGGAACACACGTGTTCAAAAGAAGGAATAGGTAAAATCTAAAAGAAAATGTACATACAGAAAAGCAATAAAGAGTTAACAAAAGGAGAAAGAATAGTAAATGATTATAATCTTGAAGATTTGTTTTAAATAGAACTGTATTTTCTTGTTTTTCCTAACAGTATATTCTGATATACTACGTGAATGTTTCTTTGCTAATAGTTAATCTGTACTGAAAGGCAAATGAAATGTTCACCAGATTATACTCTCTTCCTTCTGCCTTTTTATAGGTTTTGTCTCTTGGTAGACTACATATTTTCTGTTATCATTTGTCAATGAACTAGAGATATCAGAAAAAAGTGACAGTCTTAAATCTGAACTGTTGATAGACACCAAAACTTTCACATCTGGTTGGTAGGATAATATACAGAGAATGGGTAGGCTAATACCACAGAAATGGTATTTTGGCAATTTGGGAAAAGTTGCACAGTGGGTTTAAAACCAACTATATCTCGGAAGCATTGTCATTTATTTGCTTGAACATTACTAACTGAATAGTAGGAATTTACTGAACATCAAATACCTGAAAAATATCAGATGTTAAAAATAGAGGTAAATATAATCAAGGTCTCTGCCTGATAGAATTTCTAGCCTAGTATCAAGCACAGAAAAATAGACCGTGATCACAATATTAGGTGATAAATGCCATAAGAGATTTATCATATGGGTTAATTTACCAAAAATACATACATACATACATTCATACATACATACATACATACATAAAAATAAAATGAATAAATAAAATAAGATTTAAATAAATAAGTAAATAGTACACTGTATCTGCTATGTTTAAACTTTTCATGATACCCTTAGATATGTATATAAATAGTGCCCATAGGACTATTTGATACTAAGATTAGCTGTTGATGATCCTGCTACATAGCTACCTGGGGAATTTTCATGAGTAACTATACAGATAGGTATAATTGTGTTAAAAATATTTGGGAAAGGAAGGTGGGTTCAAGGAAAATAAACTAATGAGGCATAAAGTTTAATTGTTCTCATCCCCATGTCTCTCCCACCCCACCACCCTGCAAACAAGATGGATACTGTGTGTGTGTGTGTGTGTGTGTGTGTGTGTGTGTGTGTGTGTCTGCATACTACACAGTATGTAGGTAAGAACTATTTTCCCACCACTAAATTCATACGTCTGTCTCAGCCCACTCTTTTTCCTCCTTCCTATTCTGAGTGATGACAGGCCCTGTCTGGTCTTATCGCTCCAGATGTGTTTTGCAAGCCATCCCTTCTCATTTTTTTACAGTATTTATTTTTGATTATCTCCTCTGTCTCTTAAATAAAGTGTGGGCAATTTTTTAGAGGGTCAGATATAAATGTTGTAGGCTTTGTGGGCCAACAGACATGGTGCAATAGCTCTGTTGCAGCCATCCAACTCTGCTAAGGTGGCATTAAAGCAACCACAGACTATGTGTAAATAAATTAGTTTAGCTCAATTACAATAAAAGTTTATTTACAAAAGCAGATGGTTTTTGTAAAACAGATGGTTTTAGTTATCAATTTTTCTGACAGAAAAGTACTCCAGAAAGATAGGGTCTGGATCTTGACCTTGGGTAGTAGTTGCCTGACCCCTAACTTAAATGATATATTTCTCCTTCTATTGGGTTATTTTTACCTGAACTCAAATTTATTCTAAAATTACCCATCATAAAGGGCAGTTTTAACAAAAATGTCCATGTAGCCTTTCTCTAATATTTAGAAGCTGTAAATCAAGCTTAATAAAAAGGACAAGCCTGTTAAATAAGTAACTGTCCTCTAATTTTGACAAATATACCTTCATAAAAACCTTGAAGGCCAAATCTGAAGTAAGAATTTTTGACCTTCTTGAAGTTCCACTTCAGATATGATGGTACAAAGACTAAATGTCATTCCTACTTTCAGTTTTCACTCCTTCCCTTTCTTCCTGAAGGACATAGTTTATCCATTCCTCCTACCTAGCAGGGTGGGATTTGCTCTCATGAGGATCAAACTTGTAGATGAATTTCCTGCAAGTTCTGGAGCAGATCTGGGGCCATATAACTATAGAAATCCAGAGTCCCAGGTAACCAGTGTGTGATCAGAGAAGGATGGCATGATGCCTGGATGCACATATCCTGTTGGCTACCTGGTCTCCTTACACTGTAGGGAAAGGTAAGGCTGGAGAAGGGCCAAAGTTGGACCCACTAAAGCACAAGGTCCAAAACAGAGACTCTCTTGCTGAGGTTAAGATGTAGATATAATTAGTTAATATGAGATCATATTGTAGAATCGTGGGCCCCTAATCCAATATAACTGGTATCTTTTTTTTTAATTAAAAAAATTTTTTTTAACGTTTATCTATTTTTGAGACAAAGAGAGACAGAGCATGAATGGGGGAGGGTCAGAGAGAGAGAGACACAGAATCTGAAACAGGCTCCTGTCTCTGAGCTGTCAGCACAGAGCCCGATGCGGGGCTCAAACTCACGGACCGCGAAATCATGACCTGAGCCGAAGTTGGCCGCTTAACCGACTGGGCCACTCAGGCACCCCAACTGGTATCTTTAATGGGGCACAGACACGCACACAAAGAGAAAGCAGTGCAAAGATGAAGGTAGAGTTGGGGGGTGATGCTTCTAACGGCCATAGCATGCCAAAGATTACCAGAAAACTGCCAGAAGCTAGATGAGAGTCATGGAACAAATTCTCTCTCATAGCCCTCAAAAGGAAATAACACTGCTGACACCATGACCTTGGACTATTAGCCTCCAGCAGAACTGTGAGATAATAAATCTGTTATTTAAGTTACTCATTTTTTGGTACTTTGTCATGGTGGCCTTAATAAACTAATATATCTCCTTAAAGAGACTTCCTTGTTAAGTGTTTCTAAATGGTTACCTTCCATTTAGTTTTAATCATTGTACTCTACTTTTTTTCCTTGGAAATGTCAGAAATTATAATTATTTATGTCTTATATATTCATTTGTTAATATGTGTCTCTATTACTGCATTGTATTTGTATAGGATACACAGTTACACACTGTAATTGCATTTGAGCCAGGTCTGTCTGTTTAATCACCACTTCCTGAAAACGATTATGGGCATAGCACAGAATGTGCTCAATATATATTTTATGAAGAAAAGGAAGGAAGAGAGAAATGAGTGAACAAAGGAAGGAAAAGGGAACAATATAAAAACTCTAGTAATTCTTTTTGTCTTGGCAATATTTATATATCACCATCCATTACTCCTTAGTATTTAATATATCATCCTATACCCCTGAATATGTCTATATTAACCAAATGCTCAAAGCAATGGAAAGATCAGTGGGTGTTAATACTGCATTAAGTTAAGTACTGCATAAACTACTATCCCAGAGACCTAGATAGAATTGGATTAAATAACTCATCAAGGAGCCAGTTTGAGAGCTTGAATCTGTCTATGTTAACCAAACTGCCAACATTTTACATAATTTTGAATTATATAAACATCACTTTTGTCATTAGAGCTACACTCATTCATTTATTATTCATTCATTTGTTCCTTTGTTCATTCAAAAAATATTTTTGAAAATTTGGAATTATTTTAGATATTGGGATTCTCCAGTGGGAAAATAAAACAAAGGTCCCTGGAATTTACATTCTAGGTAGGTTGGGGGAAGGAGACAGGTAAGAAAGGTAGATATAATATATATGCAATTTATAAAGTAATTTTAGTATTGATAAGGCCTATGGAAAATAGAATAAAGTAGAACAGGATAGAGAAGATAGATGGTGTTGTTTGGGTAACAGTTTGAAATGGTGTGGTTCAGCATAGCAATCTTCTTAAGGAGCTAGCATCTGACTTAGTTATCAATTTTTCCAAGAGGAAAGTATTCCAGAAAGATAAAGATACCCAAAGTGAAGACCTTAAGGTGGGAATATTCAGACATACTTAAAAAGCAGCCAGGGAGTCAGTGTGACTGAACAGAATGAATGAACAAAACACTAAGAGGTGTGTTCAGAGAGGTAATAGGATTGGTGGAGAGAAGCCTGACCCTATAGGGTTTTATAGCTCATTGAGTACCTATGTTTGACAATATATAAAAATCAGTCAAAACATATTTGTATTGGAGGGATATTAATGATAACAATCCAACTTTTTTATTTTATAAAGCAAACTGAATTCAGAGATGTTAAAATGCTCAAAGTCACATGGATAACACTGGAAGCTATCTGATAGAAACATGCATCTTCTACTATCCAGTCAGGATGCTGCCTCTAGAAGGGTGGTTCTCAAATGTAGCGCACATAAGAATCACCCATGGGGCTTGTTAAAACAGCATGTTCAGCTCCACTTCCAGGACTTCTGATTCATTAAGTCTTCTTGATTTGGCTCCTGAGAGTTTGCATTTCTAACAAGTTCTTAGGTGATGCTGATACTGATGGTCTGGAGACCATGCATTGAGAATTACTGTTCTAGATTCATACTACAGGCATACTATGTCAGCACTATAAGAAGGATTATATATTTGGTATCATACCAAGCTGCATTTATTTATCTAGATCAATCATAATTTCATGGAAATGCTAAGAACTTCCTTGCATGTTTATTGTCCATATGATATATCTTTATTTTAGGATTGATTTTCTAGAACTTGTGGCAGCTACTCCTAATTTTCCAACTATCTGGCCTCTTTACTATCCTTTCATTTTCCCAAATGCCTGTCTCCAATTTCCTTTTAGAAGAATTTTTTGGATCAGATTTTGGAACCAAAAATTAGGGACAGAATGAAAAAGAATATATGATTTTTGGAATATACTGTGTTGGGCCTCAGATGAGTGTATTTTCTCTAGTCAGTTAATATTTTTTTCTGTTTTATGATTTAAATTCTCTTGAAGTACATCAGGACGGAAATGTCCAATAATTTTTTCTACAATAGAGTACGTAATACACCTTGCCCCCTAGATTGGAGAATATTCATCTCTGTATGGATGTTTGTATTATTATGTAAAACTATAGGAACTGAACATCAATAGATAAGATAGAAAGAGAAAAAGTAAACAGTCCTGAGAATGACACCAGTTTCAAGTGAGAAAACAATTTCAAACCAATCTGGTAAAATTATTTTCTCAAGCTTTTAGGTGGTTTCCAATTTTCCTAGCCACACATTATGAAGGATTGTGTCTTCTTCCGCACTGAAATCTAGGAAGCCAGAAGAATAAAATAATCTGACTAAATTAATTTTAGAAACCATCTAATGGATAGCCAATAAATTATTAAGTTCTGTTATTTGTACTTCCTAATCATGTTTAGAATCTGTATCATTCTCTTCCTATACACTCCTGCTATCTTTATTATCTTTTCCTTGGACATTTGCCATGTCTTCTCTATGGCTTCCCTAAGTATTTCTTTCAGAAGTCCAACATTCATACTTTTCTCAATTTATTTCTCATAACTGAATATACTGTCAATGTATTGTTTAATTGAAATTCTTAAGCAGCTCCTTAAACATATCAGATAAAGTCCAAAGTCATCAGGCAATGTGCTTGAAATCTGTCTACTTCTTCAGTTTCAGTCTTGTTTTTCTCTCCTTCAAACAAAAGTATTCAGTCTATCTGAACTAGTTCTGTATTCCTGAATATATCATACATACAGTGTTTAATACTTCAGGCCCTTTGTACAGTTATTACTCTCCCTGGAGCACTCTTCCTCTTTATGTCTTTATGGTAAACCCTTATCCATTCTTCAGTTGATAACTGGCACATGTGGAAATGTTTCTTGTGACACATTCTGTAGGTCAAAGCTAGTCACAATGTCAACTAAGACTCCAGGAGCTGCAGAAATAGATCTCCATTCTCCGGATGTAGGAAGCGTTGCGATCATGAAGGGGACTATGATTCTGTATTCTAAATGGAATACATTTTAATATTATAAGTGGTCACTAACTTTAATACAATTTCTTCGACATAAATACATGATTAATGGGGGTGGGGTTGGCAAAGAAACCACTGACGTTCAAAAGATCATTTCAAAATAAATGTTATATATCTTCTTACACATTCAATCCATTTTTATAACAAGTAAAATTCTAATTATAAGTTGTCTCCTTTAAACTGTGCTATTTATGGAATCCTCAACAACTGTCTTTGATGTTAAAAAACCACAGAAGCATCTTGTATATAAAACCTCCTTTCACGTCAACTTCTTCCAGAATATATACTGTAAAATCTGTAAAACCTGTAAAATCAGGTTGAATTACTCCTGATGAACTGAATTATGACACTGAATCTTCAGTATAGAAGATATTTTAGCTTCTTTGGCAATATCCATTTCATAGAAATAGAAAGATATATTATTAATTAAATTGATCTTTAATATTCTCTTCCTAATACAAAAAAAAATTCAATACTACCCATTCCCCCCATCTTTGAGGGCTACGCTAAAGATTTCCATTTTGGTTGCAATAATTGAAATGTGCTGTCTCAATCTTTTAATTTGGTGTGTGAATTATTCATCTTCTAAAATGCACAGACATTCTTCTCTTCAGATATTCATATCAATAATACAAGAGCTTCCCATGGGAGTATGTTTTGATCCAAACTGAATCAAGTAAGCTAAATGCCAGAGTGTATCTGTATGCTGTATACCCAATTTGCTTAGATAGATTTTGATTCTACTTCCAAAATCAAAGCCATAAATAGCTCTTAATGGAAAAATTCAGGTGATTAAGCCTTGTCAAATATTTAGCCAATAGGATGTTGATGAACTGCATGCTTCTAAAGAGTTGTTTAAACCAAAGATTAAAATTTGATTTTGCTGTGATAAGAAGAAATCTTACAAAATTCAATATTGAGACTACATCATCAATTTGAGCAATATTTAGTGGAAGTGATTTTGCATATCATTTTGAAAATAGATTAGAACAGAAATATGCAGTCTGTCTTTGCATTTGCTGCTACTCAGCATTTCCTAAGCACCCACTATGGGCTAAGAAGATGTGCCAAAGTGAATAAGATGAGCATCCATTGTTGTTGCTACATATGAATGGAGAATTCAGTGAGGTATATAAAGCTTAAAAAATATTATTTATGTTGGTTTTTACATATAATGCCATTGCACTGACATTTATTTTGTTTAAATATTTACCAACTGATAATTATTTTTTTGTGTGTTTTGTACCCTCTATTCAAGTCATGAATATATGGGTCTGGAACTCTGGAAAAGATAATATATGAAACTAAAGATGAGAATAAAGATAAAAGATATGCATTTAGGTATAGACCAAGATATATAATTAAGAGCAGATATGAACAAAAATTTTGATGCATCAAATATTAATAATAGTTAAAGGCACAGGAGTAAATTTGATAAACATGAAACAGTATGTACAGTAAGAGAAGAAAACCAAAAAAATGTCTCTGGTGAACACCAACAACCAACACATAAGAGACCATGAAAAAGAGGACCATACAAAGAAGACTACAATGCAGAACAGCCAGAGAAGAACAGAAATCAAGTAGACATGGTGTCAGCAAAGGAAGGGCAAGAGACAGCTTCAAGGTGGATGAAAGAGTCAACAGTGGATCACACTAGGTCAAGTAGAAAGTTGACATGGTTTCCGCGGAATCTTTGCCTATGGCATGTCGTTGGTCAGTGTGGGTGGAGTGGATGAAGCTTGGGGATGAGGAGTCAGAGAGAAATAAATTATGTCAGAAAAAAATACTTGGAGGGAGACTACACAGTGAAATTATATTGAGAAATTACTACTATTGGAATGCCATTGAGAGATTTTAAATATGTATGGGGTGGCATAATCAGAAGAGTATGATAGACTCTAGCAGGGAAGGGTGGAAGTCAAGATAAGAGGAAATTGGTAGTGGTGGTGCTGAGGAGTGGTTAGATTCAGTTATTATTTTATAGGTGGAACAGACTTGCTAATAGACCGTATGTAGAATATGACAGAAAGAGAAGAGTCAAGAGGGACTCCGAGGTTTAAGGACAGGAAGGTGGGCAAATGAACATGAATGAGGAACCCGCAAAAGGAAGAGGTCCGTGGGAATAGTTACAATTTTAATTTTGGACAGGGTTGAGTAAACCTCAGCCAGCTGAGTGGAGGTATTCAATAGGTAGTTGGCTTATATGAGAGGAATGACATTTTGGAGCTCTTGGCATATAAGATGTTATAGCAAAATTGCTGGTTGCTTATGTGATACCCATTTCTAATTCTACCTTACTAATAGAGTCCCATTATTACCAGGAATAACAAGATGTTTTTCTCACCTCTTTTGCAGACTGGGATATTCATTGAGCTGTTCCTGTAAATTGTTAAGTCAGGCTTCCAGGGAAACCCATCAAGAGCACTAATTTAGGCAGGACGCTTTTGTTTGGTGCTTTTCTCTTCCATGTATCTTCTCCTCAACTGGACATGAGGAGATCCAGCAGCTTAACTGTGACTGTGAGGATGGATGATAGCACTGCTATTAGAGGCCAGATCACAGCTAAGTGTGAAACTTCCATGCTGCTCTAAACTGGCCACTTTGGGACTTTTTTTTTTTTTTTTTTTTTTTTGGTAATTGGAGAGGAAAATATTAATCCTGCTTAAGCCATATTTTATGGTGATTTTTTTTGTTTGTTTGTAAGAGGTCAAATCTAGTTTCAACCAGACACAATGAATTAAAGTCACATGACTGCATGAGATGACCAAGGGAGCAAATGCAAGTAAGAGAGAAAATAGAGGATGAGCCCTGAGGCAAACCAACATTAGAAGCAGTAACATTCTATCACTAGACACTGGGATGGAACAGAGAAGCACTAAGCAAACAAAGAAACAAACAAATAAATCTGAGAATTGACCATTTGATTTAGAATTAGTGACACTGATCACTGGGCACTCAGTGGAGTGGCAGGGAAGCAGAATTGTTTAAAGATCAGGTACAACAGTATATATAGGAAAATATAAATTGATCTGTTTTAAGATCATTTTTTAAAAAACTGAACAGGTCTCATAAGTAGTAAAGTAGCCTGAATGGGAATTTATTCTGATGGGCTTATTGTCTCCCATACTATCCTCTATGCTACTTTTATCCTGCTACATAACCTTGTTTACAATTTCTGAGTATTGTTTGGTTTTGTGTCTTTGTCACAGTCTCAAGAAACCTGTAAGTGTCCAAGAAGGAATATGCCAGTTAAAGAAAAAAAGAAAAAAAAACAGAAAAAGGTAAAGTGGAGATCCTAATATATATACCAATATCACTCTTCATAAATATCAAAATTAGAGAGTAGACATTTTCTACGACATTAAATGTTTTACTAAAACATACTTTTAATGGATATACAGATTTTCAAGATGTCATCATATAGATGTATAATAAATTACAATTACCTTAAAATTATAATATTTGCAAGAGAGGAAGTGAAGTGAAAGAGTAAAGATGAAAAATATTTGAAATATTGGCCATTCTAAGATCAATGTGTTGTATAATTCTCTGTCTAGAATTCCACATGTCCTATAACACAGTTTATTGAGTTCAGGAAAGCTCTGAAACTACAGAGTTTTGCTAAACAATTTCAGAAGTTAGAGTAATTTTCCCTAGGTTCACATATATATTTTCCCCCTAGTTTAGTGGAATTCGGTATAATGTAAAGGCTCTTAGAAAAGTCAAATTGCCTCTTGTTCTGCCAAGGACTTTCAATACAGCAGCTTTAGAATCCTATTCCTCATCTAATTTTTCTGAATTATCAGAGAAGGCAGAAAATTCATCATTTAGAAACCAAAAACACTAGGGGAGTCCTATTCAGGTGAGAAAATAATGTTATATAGTCAATGTTTGAAAGTTATTTCCTATACACATAGGTCATCTCTGAAAATTTATCCTCATTGCTTTACCTTCCCCAAATCTACTGCTCTAACACAAACTCCAACTCTTTCCTTATATCTTTTTCGTTAACAAGTCAACATTTATCACTCTATTTTCTGACCTATTGTCATAGCACATAGTATCACAACTTCTGGTGTATATTTTATTTTTTCATACTTTATCTTTAGATTGTTACGCTTGTGTAAGTCATGGAACCACAATGAAGTTCCCTTAGTGAAGCATGGGAAGGCCTCATCATTATTCATGGACATGAAAATGGTATTTATTTTTTTCTGTTCTTTTTCAAATATTGACAGAAAAAATCTCATGAAATAATATTTCATTGAGAATCTATTCATTATTCCTTTCAAGTTAAAGAAAAAGAATTAGCAATTCCTCAAGGATTTTGTTTCTCAAACCTTCGATCACTATGTGGAAGAGAGAAACAGAGTCAGAGACAGAAGAGAGAGAGAAGAAGATGACAGAGGTTGACTCCATGTTTTGCTAAATTTTTCTCCATGCAGTGTCTGATCATCATCATTATGTAATTTGTTTTTGCAAGCTACCCATACTTATGCCTAAACATGCTAGCGTATTATTGGGAATGCTAAACATTAAATCTCTTTGTCCCTTTTTCTTAACAGTTTGAAGCCAATAATATTGTTTGGAAGTACAAGAATATCTGTTCTCAATTTCTCTATCATCAATTATATTAACAGAATAATATTCACTATTGGTTCTTTTTGATGGTTTATATTATTTTTTCTAGGTTCCATCCTCTCTCTATTAAGAATAACCTACTAAAAAATAGTGTTAAAATATCTATACTGCCAAAAGTAACCTACACATTTAATGAAATTCCTTTCAAAATACCAAAAGCATTTTTCACAGAACTAGAAGAACAATCCTAAAATTTGTATGGAACCACAAAAGACCCCGAATAGCCAAGGCAATCTTGAGAAAGAAAAGCAAAGCTGAAGGTATCACAAGTCTGGGCTTAAAGTTAAATTACAAAGCTGCAGTCATCAAGACAATATGGTACTGGCACAAAAACAGACACATAGATAAATGGAACAGAAAACACAGAAATTGACCTACAACTAATCTTCGACAAAGCAGGAGAGAATACCCAATGTGAAAAAGACAGTCTCTTCAACAAACAGTGCTGGGAAAAATGGACAGACCCATGCAAAAGAATGAAACTGGAACATGTTCGTACACCAGACACAAAAATAAATTCAAAATGGATTAAAGACCTAAATGTGAGACCTGAAACCATAAAAATCCTAGAAGAGGCCACAGGCAGTAAGTTCTTTGACACTGGTCATAGCAACTTTGTTCTAGATATGCCTCTGGAGGCAAGGGAAACAAAAGCAAAAATAAACTGTCAGAACTACATCAAAATAAAAAGCTTCTGCACGGCGAAAGGAATAATCAAAAAACTAAAAGGCAACCTACGGCATGGGAGAAGATATTTTCAAACAACATATCTGATAAAGGGTTAGTGTCCAAAATATATAAAGAACTTATACAACTCAACACCCAGGAAACAATTAATCTGAATAAAACTTGGCACAAGATACGAACAGACATTTTTCCAAAGAAGACATACGGATGGCCAACAGACACATGAAAATATGCTCACCATCACTTATTATCAGGGAAATGAAAATCAAAACTACAATGAGATATCACATCATACCTGTCAGAATGGCTAAAATCAACAAAACAAGAAACAACAGGTGTTGAAGAGGATGTGGAGAAAAAGAAACCTTCTTGCACTCTTGGTGGGAATGCAAACTGGTGAGGCCACTGTGGACAACAGTATGGAGGTATCTCAAAAAGTGAAAAATAGAACTACCCAATGATCCAGTAATTGCACTACTATTTACCCCCCAAATATAAAAAACACTAAATCAAAGGTTTACATGCACCCCTATGTTTATGGCAGCATTATTTACAATAGCCAAGATACAGAAGCAGCCCAAGTGTCCCATTGATTTATAATGGATACAGAAGATGTGGCATATACATACAATGGAATATTATTCAGTCATAAAAAAGAATGAAGTCTTGCCATTTGCATTGACATGGACAGAGTATAATGTTAATGAATATAATGCTAAGAGAAGTAAGAGAGAGACAAACATCATATTATTTCACTCATATGTGTAATTTAACAAAACAAACAGGCAAAGGGAAAAGGGAAAAAAATAAGAGACAGAGACAGACAACTCAATAAACAGACTCTTCACTATAGAGAACAGATAGTTACCAGGATGGAGGTGGGGCAGGGGGAATGGATTAAATAGGTTAAATAGGGATTAAGGAGTGCACTTGTAATGAAGACAGGGTGTGTAGAAAGTATTAAATTACTCTATTGTACACTTGAAACTAATATCATATGTTAATCAACTGGAATTAAAATAAAAACTAAACACACACACATACACCACCTTTTAACCCAATATATTGTTTCTTCTTAATTGTCTGATAAATAAGCAATATGCTTAAACAATGTCAGAATTATGGTTGAGACTGTTGTGTGTGGTTTTCAAAATAGCTGAGAATTACACTTAATAGAAAAGAGATTATTTTTCTTAAGAAAAGGATAACATAGTAGGATAACACCTTTTATTTTGGACAATTACTTTTCTTTTAAAATAAGGGAGCCTTTTTCCTTTGCTTTGCTTTGCTTTGGGTAACAGAGGCTCGTTAACACAAGGTTTTGGTGAAATGCTATGAATAATAGATCCATGTGATAAAATCTTGAAATCTCTATGTACTTATTAAAAGCAAGTTTTAGTAAACCATTTAACATCATGGAGATGTATTATCCTTTTTTATGATATGATAAAAAGGGGGGTACAAATGGTATACTAATAGATTCCAAATTTGTAAATAAAGTGTAGATTTAAAAATCTAGAAGGGAATACTGTTCACCTTTTTTTTCAAAATTTTTAAAGTTTGCACATTATATAAGCACAACTTTTATATTTCAAGAAAATCTTATTTTAAAGACAAATACTTAAAATAATTCAAAGGACTAACCACTTCTGGATCATTTGATTTTGGAAAGAACAGTTTTTATTATCTCTGAATCTGATTGTCTGTGTTTGATTTTTAAGCACAGAGCAGAATGTTGAATTATCAGAGATTGAAGTGGGAATGCATGTGCAGATGGCATAACCCCCTGAGACACTTGTTCCCTCAGGCACTACTGTGTCTGCTGCCGAGATAGTGTTAACCCACAGTTTTGGAGTAAATTTTGGAGTAAATCCATACATCACTTTCAAATGATGATGTCACATGTACATTTGGTCTCACTAATACTGACTCCAATTGCAGCATGCTTCAGTGAACCACGGGAATGTTATACGTGTGTGCACATAGATGCACACACAGATGTGCATTGACTTAACATCAGCCATTGACAAATAAGGCCCCAGTCTCAAGGCACCACATAAAGTTGTGAAATGTTACTTGGGATTTAGTGAAGCAAAAGCTGCATTAGGCATTCCATGAAGCATGACTGATTCATCCACGTAGAGACTAATCTTATTTTGATCCTATATTTTACTTTTCCCTGAGTGTCTGAAAATCAGAGAGTGTGAAAAAATGCTCCTGAGAGTTGAAATTCAATGTAGAAAATGGTACAATAAATAAAATCCCATGTAACCCATGGACAATTTTGATCATCCAGAGCACTCTTGCTAATGGTTCCAAGATTTAAGACCTGAATCATGAAAAGCATTTTCTAGAAAGGGCCCTTGGCTTTGATATTTCCTTTCCATCCCAGGCTGACACAATCCTATTTTACTGATGGCCAGGGATTCATGATATATAGTTCTACTTCATGCATCAGTTTCTAATTGGCAGGGGGAATTTTCTAGGATAAAGTATCCTGTAAACCTAAAGTTTTTTTTTTCTTCCTCTTTTTCTAGACAGGAAGTCTAAGATATGTATTTATTTAGAGCTTTATGAAACAAATTAACATAATAAATATTTTGGAAAACCTGTTTTCAAGATAAGTTAATATCATTTTAAGAGATACAATAATGACTAGCTTTGTAAGTCTGTTCATTTTATTTTAAATTTAGTAAGATTTCTATCCTTAGATGAGGTTGCAAAATGTTATCATTCTTTATAAAGAACTTTTACAGAAATAAAATACCTATACTCAAAAACTTGTCATGTTTAGCCTGCCAACCATCCTGCAAAAACACAGCATTTACCTATGGGAACACCCGATTGGGGAATAAATAATCGTTTGTTCTGAATATTTTCCTTCAAAAAGTTTACATCGCTGGTATATTCAGGATATTAAGAAAAATGACAAATAGACCAGATAGTGCCATCACATGGAGATGATCTATTCTGATTAGAATCTTCCATCTACATGTTACAAAATGTAAATCTCAGAATATTCCCCCAGACTGTGATTTTCTGAATGCCTAATAGTCCATACACTGAGCAGGCACTTTATATATATATAGGTGTTATTTCTGTTAATACAAATCTTCAAAGGGAGGTAGTTTTTTTGTGTTTATATTTTTGCTAGTATTAATTGAGCATTTAAGCATTTTGTAACCATTAATAATTTCAAATTACAACAAAGTACTACTTTACAGATACGAAAATTATAAACCAGAGAAATTAAGCAGGTTTTCCAGGCACACAGTTAGTAAGAGGTAGAGACACAGTCAAGCCAAATTTCCTATGACTCTAATTCATGTTTTTTTTCTGCAATGGTGGCTTCCTTTTATAGATTTCCTCCTTCAATATTATTACCAGTATCCTAGAAGAGTGTATGGACATGTAAAGAGACCATGCTCCATTCATGTTTATGTTGACACAATACCAAGAAGAGTACCTTATACACAGGAAGCCTTCAGTGGAAGTTAATTAAATATAAATTAGCACTATGAATCAGGAGCTGAATATGATTAGTCATCACCAAACATACTGAGTATTAATCACTTAATAACCACCCATAGTTCATTTCATTGCTAAGAGTCATTTAGTTGGGCCAACACAGTCTCTGTGTGAGGGGCCTGTGCATGTGTATTCAACTGGAGTGAATTCTAAAGCAATGTCACACAAACACATGCAAACATTCTGTATTTCCAGTATTTCTTTGATAACACTCAGCCTCTTTCTCCCCATGACAAATATCTGCTACAGATAAGCAGCTGACGCATTTAGAGGGAACATGTACCCTCCAGTTGACCACAGTCCCCACTCCCTGCTGTGCCCTGGAGCCAGCTTCCATCAAATTGTAGAATTTAGGTTACCTTTCCTGTCCTGTGGGTGGCTGCATTAGAGATCTCCTGTTGTGTGATGGCAGAGAACAGGTACTTCCCAAACTGACAAAATTCAGCAGAGATTTAAAAAGCAAAGGCCCACATTCACGCCACTTCAATATCATGCTTTGATATTTAATACTTATATCTAAGGGCACAATTTCATTTTATACTTGACATTATCAAAGAACATTTAAAAATTAATATTAAAGCTGATATTTCTAACAGTATACTGTGTCCAGATTTCCAAAATAGCTAGGAGAAAAAAAATGCCAGTAACAAGTCACTTAAAAATATTAAATAAATTCAGACTCAGCTTCTACATGTGGTTACGATGAAGTAACAGATTAAAGGTGCTATAGGAGAGACTTTCTCACCATGAGTAGGGCACATGGGATGGCAAAGGGACATCACGAGGACACATATGGTCACTAAATGGCAGTAACTGCTCTCCCTTTCCCTAAACCACAGAGCAAACCAGGTATTTTTATAATATATTTTGATAATGATGGACCTCTGCATTCTCAGACTCCTGGTTAGTACCATGTCTTCGGCTTGAAGATTCCCTTTTGTTATCTAAGTAAAGACAAGTTGTTTTCTAAACCAGAAATTTAACATTGAATAACCTTGCTTCAACTTTCACTTTAAGAGATGACTAAAACACTGCTTTAGTTTTCGAATGAACTTTACCGTTTAGATATTCTAGACATAGAAGATTATTCAAATGTTAACTTAGATATATATAAAGTTTGAGTGACACATTTTAATAACTGAAATGTTCCAAAATCTCAAATCTTGAGCAAAGATTAGAAGGATTAGCGAGGATTTTTTTTCCTCTCTTGCACCGTCATCACCCAGATAAAGCACTAAGATATTGTGCATGTAAAAACGCAAGAAAGCTTCATATGAAAGAGAAGGATGTTTTATGAGGCTCTGTAAAGCAGCTACGTAAGATAGTAATTATTTAGGCTTGTTAAACAACATACATTGCAGATTGCAAGTTCAGGTTTTATGTGAAGTTGTTTCTCAGTGTAGATCTACCTTCACTAGAGGCAGTGGGGTGCTTAATCAGTTGGAATTGATAAAGGTAGTGGTGATGATCTGATGTAGGAATAATCTTTCTTTAAAAAAAACACTAGAACAAAACTCTCATGTTTGCTACTCAGGTAACAAACAAGTTTAATCAAGTTTAGTATTGTTCTAAGAAAAGTTACTTTTAAGTACTGCACATTCTTTTTCTGTCCTTTGGAACCACTCTTACTGTGGTTGACAAAGCTATGTTAATGCACTAGCCAAGCTACTTCAGCTTTCTGGGTTTCATTTGCCTCATAAAGAAATGGTTATAAACGCACATTCCTGGCCTAAAGCAGTGGGATGGATTCATAAAGCTGGCAAGATCCTTTAGAAGTATAGGCTTATCGATCCGGTATATTCCCAAAAAAAAAAAAAAAAAAAAAAAAAAAAAAGAAGTATAGGCTTATCCAAAGCATATTTTCAGTAATCAACCCATGTAGCCAGTTTCAATAATATGTTTTTATGCTGAAACTAGTGATGGATTCACACACACTTAAGATCACAGTGTGAGCTGGTCTAAAAATTATAATTTGCTTTTTTTTCAGTAACCCCTTTGCTTTTTTTCTACTAGTTCCCAGTCTTCTTGTACCCAGAAATCATAATTATACAGATCCCATATCTTCCCTGCAATGTTTATTCATTCTTTTTGTAGCAATTAGAAACCTACAGTAAATGCAATACGAAGAGAGAGAGAGAGAGAGAGAGAGAGAGAGAGAGAGATGCAGAAACAAAGCAATATTCCTAACAGAGAACTAAAAGTAATAATAAATCAAACTACTTAAACTTTAAAATCCTGATTGAGTAACGTGAGAATATAGGATAGGCTAGATTGAACTATTATTCCTAAGAATCCCATACTCTACCATATTACATCTTATATCAATTTACAATATACTTTTAAAATACTTTTAATAGCCACTTAAGGGTATAATGTTTGATTTCCCCCTTATAAACTGCATAGCTTAAAATATGGTCAAAATAATTTGATTAAAGCAGATATTATCACAATAGAAAAGTTAAAACAATCAATCCACTTAACAAGGAGAAATGTAATTTTCAAACCCACACTCATTCTTATAAAACAGAACAAGAAATGAGTGTTTTATCTAATTATTTTTCCAATCTAGTATTCACATGGGTTATCAACTTCATCTGTACAAAATGCACATTATAATAATAAAAAACATGATTTTAAGTGCACAATATGTGCCAGACATCTTACTACATAATTTACATATCAATCTATTCTATCTTCATCACGAATATGTTTTATTATGGTAATTTGGAAGATGAGGAAACTGAAGCTCAAACAAGTTTCAGTAAATTTGCCAGTTATCCAGCTGTAAAATTGTACAAGTGAAATTCAAACCCAGTCATATCTGATTCCACAGCTTATGCTCTCTGCATCAATCTCAACAGAGAAATAAATATTTGTGAAAAGGAAGTTATCTCAAAAATAGTAATTTCAAAATAGTAGAATAGGTGGAAAATGAGATATTGTAGTGCAATATATGTGTGCATGTATATTCATATGCATACTTTTATTAATACAAGCAATAGTAGAATGATAATTTGAATTTTGCTATGCTTTCCAACTTTTTTACTAGTTGTATTTTAACCATGTAATTATTATGCTGCAGCTAGAATGAATTAGTTTCTTCAATTATGGAAAATATCCTAATGTGATGGTATATCTTTCCTAAAGGGAATTTGTCATTGATTCAACTCTTTGTGTTTTAGAAACAAACGTGTTTATTTCAGAAAACAATAAAAATATTGCTTATTTCAAAATGCCACCAAGTATTCTCACATGACGATTGCTTTGTTGATTTTATTAAACAGTGTTTGTATCTAGTTTTGTTTAGCTTTCCCAATAAATGTGAAGGACAAACTTAGATAGTTTTAGAGGGAAAAGTCAACATATTAAAAGGAAAACATGTCTAGAAACATATTAAAAGGAAACTTTTCTAGAAACCAATCTTCATTTTTGCTAGGCTGAATATGGAAATCAGTATGCTCAGTATCCTCTGTAGTTTGATCCTCTGATCTTCCAGAGCAACAGCTAATGAATGTATAAGGACATAGTCCTTGTGAGCCTGGCTTGCGTGCAGCAGGTCAAAGGGGCCACTCCCTAATGTCCTGATGCACTGAGAGTAGAATTAGTGCCATTTCAGTGTTCATGTCCCCAGAGCCCTGCACCTCATAGGTACTTGGTAAATATTGATAGAATGAATGAACACATAAAACCAAAGCTTTTTTATTTCTCCAAAGATGGAACTACACCACAGAGCAGGTTTCATAGAATTAAAAACAACACACATCTAAGGGAAAATTAATGTATAAAGTGTGATTTTTGTCCACAAAAATATCACACAGAGAGATATTATGACTTAAGTATTTGCAAACCTGAATAGTCCACCCAAAATGATCTATATAGAAAGTTTTGAAAAATAATTGTAAATAAAAATTACTTGGCGGTATATAATTTATTGCCAATGACTGAAATTTGCCGTGATATAAAAGCTCAGAAGTCTGCGTAATCAATTTAGGCTGGATTGACCATGGAAAGCTTTTATTTATTTATTTATTCATTCATTCATTAATTTGTTCATTTGTTCATTCACTTTTTACTTATTTAAGTTTTTATTAACTTATTTTGTGAGAGAGAGGGAGCAGAGGAAGGGCAGAGAGAGACGTGGGGCTTGAACTTACAAACCGTGAGATCATGACCTGAGCCAAAACCAAGAGTCTGTTGCCCAATTAACAAAGCCATCTAAGCGCCCCCGCCATGGGAAGCTTTTAAACAATCAGTAATCAACTAGTAGTTTTAAGGAATGGATATAGTGAGTCTAAAAGAAGAGAGCAGAGGATGTCATTCTGGATGACAGAATGGTAATCAAAAATGCAATGTTAAAAAAAAAAAAAAATACCAGTTCTGTTTTGGAGAACCTCAATAAATCAGTTTTGGGAATAGAGCACTAGTTGATAAGGATAAAGACAAGAATATAAAAAAAAGTTATGTTGAACCCTAAATAAAAGATTATAAAAACAGGCATTTCTTATATTCAGTTTGGATTTGAAAACAAAATATATTGAAATGCTATTATAATAACCAGGCTTTGTGTTGCTCTGTTCCTTCCTCTTTTCTTTGCTGTTTTATAAAACAGTCTATGCTTAATTAAGGTAGACCCAGTAGGCTAGTATTAGTTTTTAGGAAAAATAAGAAGATTCCATTATGGAGAAGTGAGGTCTCTAAGAAGTATATGACATACATGTGAAAAATGGCACTTCCAACATATTCAGTAGAAGAAGCTCAACATATGTAAGACAACAGCATTAATACTGCTAAGGTCATGGGAAAAAATGAAAGGAAGGGAAAATAAGAAAACAAATCCCATCAAAATTGAAATTTGGAGAACAAAATGAACCTTTTGAAATCACATAACTATGAGCATATCAGTTTTATATTCATTGCTTTAACTGTCAGTAATAAACCTGAAAGAAAAGAAATAGAAAATTGATGATAGCATATCAACAAGGGACTGAATGTCTAGGGTGTTTCACTTGTAAATAACTAGCTAATATAATTCAGTCACCTTGGGCAAACTTATTAACATTCCCAGCTATCCCAAAAGGAAATGTCATGTACACCAATTTGTTCTCATGTCCTTTCCATTAAACAGTGGTAATAAAAAAGACTATCAGAATTTTATTCTGATTGCTCCTTCTTTGTGAGCATCATGTTTAAGATTCAATTGTATTTCAGGAAAGATTTAAACTATTTTCCAACTTTTACACTCTTCTATTTCTATTAAAATGGGTCCAGAAAATTCTAGTACCTTTGAATATTTGTCATGGATCTTTCTAAAAATTCTAGCATAGCTGATTGTGAGTTAACATAAAGAATTTGTCCTTGTGTATATATTGCCATTGTAAAAATATAATACTTTAACTTTTTATATTTTTTGTTTAAATGGCTTTCCCATTTCTTAGATAAGCTCTATGAGGTCAGAGATCATGTTGCCTTTTCGCCTTTAAATCTTGTAAAGCACATCTGCATTATGGCACAGGACCTCATAAACTGTTGACTGAATTCAAATACACAAATGTGAAAATCAGAGATAGACTCAAGTTTATGAGGGAGTGAGGGGGATTAATAAATAACCAGATGATTGTGGCAAGTGTCATAATAGAAGTTCCAGGGCCCACCACAGTACAATTTTTGGCACATAGTCCCATTCTTAATTATGTATGAGAAGGAAGGAAGAAAATAAGTAAAGAAGTAAAGGAGAAAAGGAGGGGGGCCTTTCCTTATCCTGGCATTCATAAACCACAGAAATTTAAATTTACTAACTGTGTCTTATTAAGTTACCAGTCACTCTTATGTGTGACTCCCCCACCCCCCATAATCTGATATATCTATATACACATAAAGTTTGCACAACACTTGAGGAACTATGGAATTCCTAGCATGGCTACCCCAAATCATAATATCCAAGTCAAGCAAACCTTTTTTAGTATTATTACAATTAACGTTTTCTCTTACTCAACAGATAGTAGCCTTTACTTAAAAATATTTCATGGTGAAAAAAAAAAAAGAAAATATTTCAGGGTGATTTTCACCTCAAATGACCTTAAAAATATATATCCTTTGTTTTCATTTTTTTCTCTGTAAAATACACAGACAGATGAAAAACTGGCGAAGACAAGGTTTACATCAGTAATTCTTTTGTCACTCGGTCAAATTAGGTTAGTTTAAAAAGAATATATTGCTCACCTACACTGTACTTGGCACTGTCCAAGTTTACAGAGATTCAAAGAAACGAAGGCAAGAAGGACAGTTCTCAAGGACTTCGGGGTCTACTTAGGTTGCTGTTACATGTAGTTGCAGACTTCTTTCATCTTCTTTATCACCCTTCCTTTTTTCCCTCCCCTCCTCCCTCTCCTCCTTTTCACCCACTATCTCCTCCTGCTTTCTTCTCTGTGTATGTTTGGGTAAAACTCATAGCTGGGAAAGTGAAAAGTAGATTCCTCTACCAAACATAACTAGTTTAAGTCTGATCGTTACATTTGCAGTGAAAAATCTGTAAAGTTATAGAAGACTGCAAATTACTCTACCCAAGAAATTAAAGCTTTATATAGCTATCTAAAAGTTTCAAGTGCTACATGTTCTAAAATATTAATGTATTTAAATTGTAAGTGACATAAGACAGGCCCTGGTTGCCATCATTTTAAAATGTGATAAGAGTAAATATGTATATACATATACATACATAATATATGTATATATATACACATATATAATATATTTATATATATTTACATAGGTAATATATATATTTACATAGATATATAAGTATATATACACACATACATACATACATACATACATACAAAAATAAATATTACCATATATATCAGATTCATGCAAAGTTGTGATTAACATTAATGGAAGTTATATATGTACATAAACGTTCATTCTCTACTATTTACTTTGGGCCACATCCTTAGTGTTTTCAAGGCTTTCGATCATCACTAATGTTCAGTAGAGGCTTTTAAGCTGTGTCTCCACAACCAAAGGAATCCAAAAAGCTCACTAGCATTCAAATATGTTTGTCTATGCTTCAACTATCCAAGGCCATCTATATCACATTTTAATTTTCTCATTTGCTTCACAATTTTGTTGTCTGGGCTAGTGTTCTTGTTTCCTTTCAATATGTATATCATTTGTTTTGATATATGAATTTAGATGTTAATGGCAGCTCAGCTTGCCATTTGTATATCCATGAAAAAACTATGAGTTTTCCATTCCCTATTCCTTGAGGTTTCATTGCGCTTCTTTTCCTATCCTTTGTAGTTAATACAAGGAAAGGTCCTGCTATGTATAGTCTGAATGTGTTCACCTAAAATGCATATGTTGAAATCTCAGCTCCCAAAGATGTTAGTTTTAGGATATGGAGCTTTCGAAGGTGCTTAACTCATGGGGTGGAGAACCTGATGAGTGGGTTAGTACCATATAAAAGAGGCTCCAGGGCATTTTCTAGCCCTTTCTGTCATGTGAGGACACAGTGAGCAGTCTACCACCTGGAAGAGGGCCCTCAGCACAATCCTACAAAGTTGGTACCCTGGTCTGGACTTCCAGACTCCAGAGCTGTGAGAAATACATTTCTACTGCTTATATACCACTCAACCTGTGCTATTTTTTTATAGTGGCCCAAACATACTGAGGCAGGGTCTCCCATACCACCTGTAAGGTATAATCGCACTGCCTGAAGTATAGTAGCTGGGGTTTTCTAACACTAAAAGTCAAAACCAGAGTGTAATGTAGGCAGCCACCCAGGCAACTGCACTGGTACCTCTCGTAAATACTGCCTACATGTTTCCATTGAGCCAAAATGAAAAGGTACCATAAATAAATAAAAAAAAATAGTATTCTTAAGTTGACGTAGAATATAAATCTTACCATTTTTGAGTCCATGAAAGAGAGATGTTAACATGCTGACCAAAACTAAAAATATATAATAAGTAGTTTTAACTAGAATAAATTTTTATTAAAGTCATTTAAATTGCTTCCCAAAATGTTCTCTGAACTGCACTAAAGCAAATTGATTTACTTCATGTATTTTGAGTTCCTGTTTTACCTGCTGCCTCCTTTGCTATCTGAATCCAGAGGAATTCTTCATTTATCCCTCTCTCATCAGTGTCACGTGAAGCAGAGAAGGTTTAAGTGCACTGACAGAGAAGTAGTAGACAAGTTGTAATTTTTCAGTGCTCTTTCCAATAGCTTTTCCTATAGCTTTATCCACTGTACCCATTATTTGTAGTTTCTGACATACATCAGTAATTAGAAAATCCACAATAGGTTGGAGAGACAAAATAAGTACTCTAGTATTCCCTCTTGCTTTTATATACTTGTGTATACCATATTACCTTTCCATTACAACTTATCCTTATCCAAAGCCCTACAACATATGAATTCACTTTACCATAGTTTGTCAAATACATGTCCATTCTAAATTCTTATATAGGCAATTAATATTTTATCTAATATTGAGACTAATAAATAATGTACCTTGCAATGTATATTATCAAAAGTAAAGAAAAAATATAACATTCCTAAACTGTGAGAAATGGCAATCATGAGATAGCAAATGGAAATAAAATTTTCAATAACCATTAACCAATCACTAATGTAATAGTGTAAAATGATATTTGTAATCTATTAGTTTAGTATGCAACCTATATTTCTAATCTCTTTAAGCATATATGTAATTATATACCTAATGAACCTTCATAGTTTTACTCTCTGTTCTCCAACAGTTCATTTTATATGATAATAGTAACATACAAGATAGAAGACCTTTAAAGTGTTGGGTACTATTTTAAATACATTAAAACATATTGAATTGTTTCATATTCACAAGGGTTTCATAATATAGACGCTATTTTTATCTTGTTTTTTTTTTTCCTGTTCTGGAAACTTAAGCACAAAGAGATTGAGGATTTTCCCCAAATCACATGGCAAATAAGTGGCAGACTTACAATGAAGACAAGATGTACTAGCTCCAAGTCGTTGCTCATAAAAGGTCAGCAAAACCAACTATTCATCTACCACAGAGAAGTTTTAGAAAAAGTACTAAAAAGAATGTGGTACAGCAATAGTAGGAAATGCTGAATTAGATACACACACACACACACACACACACACACACACACACACACATGAAACAAACAAAAAGGGTTTAATAAATGTACGGTTATCGCTATGAAAGCTAATTCAAAGAGACTTCATGTTATTTCAGAAGAAAATCTGCATTTCCTTCACATATACCTTGTTTGACCACTAATATAATTACAAAATGGCAAACATTTTTGAAACCTCTGATGTAAGGAAGGCATGCTGGTAGACCGTCTATTTGCTGTGCTTTGCTTTGTTGAAGCATCACCTCAATCTTCCAAGGTATTTATTAACAACCATATTTTATGGATAAATAAAGTAACATTTGCAGAGCTTATTCAAGAGTTTTGCATGACGCACTCAGTAAACTGTGGTATTGGGATCCAAATCTAGATCTTTCTAACTCCACAGACACCTAAGAACTGCTATAACATCAACGGATAGACTTGGAGGTCTTATAGTTCTCTCACTAACCCCACTTCTTACCACAGCAGCCAATTTAAGACAAAATGAGATTTCTGTCTTTTCCCTAATAAAATTTTATTTCTTTTTATGGAAATTATAACTATTTGATAGTATATTTTTATTGTCATTTTTCTCTACTACATTTCAAGCTGTGAAAAGGTGCAAAGTTTATTTTGTTCAAGGGAGATATACCTGAATAGGAACTCAAGGAAATTGTATTTAGGCAAGAAATACATCAGTGCTAATTATGCAGATAGAAGTGACTTAAAAAGGTTTAACACTCGGTTTCCATTTCAAAAATAACCTTAGTGCTGTGGCTGATGTCTGCTTGGGAAAGTACTGCTTTACCTATCAGATAATCAAAAGTTTTCTTAAAAATTATTTTGAATGTTTTACATTAAAATGATTGCGTTACAATTAATTAATTAAATGTCATTCAATAGAATAAGTGAAGACATTCTCAGTAAATACAAATATCAGATTCGCAGGAAGATAATGATACACTTTGCTTTTCTTATCTTGCAAGTCATAGAAAATTATCAAAAAGAGCACATAATAGGACAATAATTTGCCAGCATTGCATATGTTAATTAAAAGCACAGGATTTGGAGATGGATGTTGCCAGTTTGGAGGTTTATACAAAGATGAGGGAGTTTTCAAGGAATACAGATGGAGAGAAATGAATAGGTTCATCATAGCCATATTAATTTTTAATGAATTCTTTCTTGGTCAACACAAGAAACAATCTATTTCCCTACTCTTTGAATCTGAGCTAATCTATGACTTGCAGCAAAAGTGATGGTATATGAGTAACAAACTGAGAACTTCAAGAGGCCTTCTGCACTTTCATTTACTCTTCTATAGTGTTGCTTCTACTAGGTGAACAAGCCTGGACAATCCTGCTGAAGAAGGAAATTACCTGAGTCAAAGTCACCCTGGATGGCCCATCCACACCCAAGAGATATAAGTGACCTCAGCCCAAATCATTAAAGCCTCAGCAAACTCACTGGTTAACCACAAGTAACTGAGCAAGCATAACTAAGAGCAGTCAAGCCAAGGCCCAAATAGAAAAAATGGCCCAGCTGACCTGCAGACTAATAAGCAAATCAGTGTTATTATTTTAATTCACTGAGTTTTGGAGGATGGTTTGTTACAAAACATTATTATTGCAATTGATAACTTATTCACTAGTGTAATAGCACTGCAAGTTGTATCTTAATGTTCTAGCTTTGTCATTAAAAGGGTAAATGTACATAAATGAGTCAGCTTCTATTTCTTCATTTTCATAATGTCAAAAAATAAAAGAGAAAATTTATTCAGATGGTTTCTAAAACATCACTTTACATATTCTAGGGTTCTAGGAAATTGAGGAAATGGAATTCTATAATATAATTCATAAGTGTAGCTTTTTAAATAAAACTATACTTTTGTCTCTTAAAAATATTGATTAGAGAGACTTCAGTTCCAATGTATCATGTATCATATATATTTATAGTGTTTACAAATAAAAGCAATGAAAAAATAGAACTTGTCACTGGAAGATATTTGTCAGCAAAAACATTAAAGACTAAAAGCAAATGAGCTGTTTGCTCAGCCATGGGGAAAACAAAATCAAACTAAAACATTGGAAGTACATTAATGCCTATGAATGAAAAAATAAGTATTATTCAAAGGTTATCAAAGCTCCCAAAAATAATATGAGTATATTTGGATCGCACAGACAGTAAACAAATACATAGAATCTTACATGCACGCACACACACACACACACACACACACACACACACACACAGGAGATAACACCCTAACATAATGTCCTTCTGGCTCCTGGATGTAAGAGATCTGTATCTCTAAAAGTAAGTGAATTATACTGCATATTTACCTCAGTCATTTGTATTTTCAAAACTAAATCCAAAATACTGCCTAAGCATTGACACTACATAAAATGGATAGACTTAGAACAAATTGTGGCAAAGACAATGTTTATTTCCTCTTGTAGCCTTTCATTAAAGCTAAATAGCTGACTAGACTATTTAATTGATAAAATTATTCAAGGTCAGAGATTACTGAATTCTATCTCTCTCTGATAATGATTTTACATGTTTACAAAACTTTTGAATATCTCAACCAAAAGAAATAAACACTCATGGTATAAATCAGTGAGAATAAAATTTAGGGGTAGTTGTGTTGCCTTCTCATGCCACACCATGATGAACTCACTATGGAGAAACACCTCTACCTGTATGCAGAAAATAACATCAACAGAAACAAATGACATTGTTTGAAACAAATGAAAAAGCTTTTACACTTTAATTATTATATTGACTGATTAAATAACTTATGTGCCTTTTTTCTTTTTTTTTCCTGATTATTTGTACTTTCTGAGGTCTTGAAGTAACTAAACCTTTAATAAGTCATTTGATTCTGTATGTTGTTCCTGAAGCATATAAACATCACTAATCTACTTTATTCTTTCTTCCAAATTAAACTGTTCCTTTACCTCTTTTGCAGAATAGTCTCTTTATTCATGAGTGTAGAGATATATATATATATATATATATATATATATATATATATATACACACACACACATACATATATATACACACACATACACACACATTATATATATGTATATATTTATGCTATATATATACACATATAAATATATATGTATATATATGTACATATATGTACATATATATACATATATATAGGGAAGAAAATTTCAAACTGCCTTAAACAGCAAGCACATCTAATTAGAGATAGAACAGACTTTTCAATCTTTAAGGCAGTCAGTGGTTCAACCATGTTATTATGGTCTTAGCTTCATTCTCTTGGGATCGTTAGCTGACAAGGCTGGTTCCTTTTCTGCTCATAAATTGTTGGAATGGCAAATGCCACGAGATGCTTTCTTATTGGTTTCTCTGTGATGGGGCTTAGTTCAGGAGTTCAGACATGACTCAATAAGTTTGCCCAAGTGAGTGGCAAATGCTACTGAATTAGGCATAAATTTCTGCACCTAACATTTTCAAAGTGACTGGAATTCCTATGATTATTTTAGTTATACCAAAATTCAGATCCAGTGGATGGTATGCACTTTCTTGATGAACATGGACTGCATTACAAAATATATATATATTTTTTAAATATATATTTTAATATATTTACAAATTATATATATACATACATATATATATATATATATACATATATATATATAATTGAACAAAATTGAAGTTCTATCATGAAAGAAGCAGGTGAGGATAAATGATGGGGCAGACAAACAACTGTAACTATGATGATATTTGTCTTCTAGAGTCTGAGGGGAAATAATATTTTTTTTTTCAAAAACTGAAGATCTGAACTCTGGAAATTGGTAACATATAAATAAATTTCTGTCATGTTTCTAGGCAAGTGAACATAACTATCATACAAAGAAAAACTATTGCCCTTAACTAAATGATTGCACTCTAACTCATCTACATTTTTAGATATAGATGTAAGCCAATTAAATTTCTCATGACTTTCTATAAGGATATTTAAGAAAATTACATTTTACATTATACTAAAATACTTAGATTAAATTTCTTAGATTTAGAATGAGGATAGAGTATCCAGAAAAAATAGGTATAAATCTATGTGAAATGATTGTTACATAAATGCTTACATATCATTATATTGCCCACTAATATTTGGATCATTACATATGGTCACTCTCAATTATTATCTTTGATTTGAGTTTAACGAAAAGAGAACTTGTTTACGCCACAACCAAGTGAAATTTTTTCCAGGTATACAGAGCTAGCTCAACATTCAAAAGTCAACTAATGAAATCCATTACACACCAACAGACTAAAAACGGGATAAAATCACATGATATTATTGACAGATGCAAAGGAATCCAACACATTCATGACAAAAACTTTCAGTAAACTAGGAGGAGAAGAGAAATTCATCAACTTGATAAAGAAGATGTACAAAAAAGTCACATTTATAACACACTTCATGGTGAGAAACTTGAAGTTTTTCTACTAAGATCAAGAACAAGATAAGAATGTCCTCTCTTCACACTGCTTTTCAACACTGTACTGTAAGTCCCAGCTAAGACAATAAGATAAGACAAGACAAGACAAGACAAGCATACAGATTGGGAAGAAAAAATAAAACTGTCTTGGTTCACAGATGCCCTAATCATATATGTAGGAAATCTGAAAGAACAGACAAAAAAAATCCTGGCTCTAATAACGTATTATAGCAAGATTTTAGAGTTAATACATGAGTCACTTTCCTAAATATCAGCAAGGGATAAGTGGAATTTGAAATTAAAACCATATCTCATTTATATTAGCACCCCAAAAATGAAATACTTAAGTAAAAATTTAATAATGTATGTACAAGATCTATACAAGAATACTATAAAACTCTGATAAAATAAGGTAAAAAAATAACTAAATAAATGGAAGGATATTCCATGTCCATGGATAGGAAGACTCAGTATTATTATAATATCAGTTCTTCCAAATTTGACCTATAGATTCAAAACAATTTCAGTCAAAATCCCAGCAGGGTATTTTATGCATATCAACAAACTGATTCTTAAATTTAAATAGTGAAGCAACAGATTCAGTATTACAACACAATATTGAAGAAGAACAGAGTTGGAGGGCTGATCTGACCTGATTTGAAGACCTGATATAAATTTACAGTAATCAAGACAACATGGTTTTGATGAAATAATATATCAGTAGAACAGAATATAAATCATAAAAATAGGTTTACACAAATACAGACAATTCATTTTGACAAAGAATCAAAGGCAATGTAATGGAGAAAAGACAATCTTTTAAACAAATGATGCAAGATAACTGGACATCTACATGTGAAAAAAATGAATTTAGACACAGACTTTACAGCCTTCACAAAAAATTAACTTAAAATGGATGACAGACTTAAATGCAAATCTCAAAAGTATAAAATTCTTAGAAGATAACATATGAGAAAACCTGGATGACTTTGATGTGGCAATAGCTTTTAAGATATAACTCCAGTGGCACAATTCACAAAAGAAAGAATCAATAAGCTGGATCTCATTAAAATTAAAACCTTTGGGAAAGACAACATCAAGAGAATAGAGGTAAAAGCAAAGTCTGGGAGAAAATATTTGTGAAAGACACATCAGAGGAAGGGCTGTTATCCAAGATATACAAAGACAATTTAAAACTCAGCAATAAGAACACAAACAAAAACCGAGCAAGCAAACAAACAACTCCACAATAAGAAGACAAACAGCCCAATGAAAAACCAGGCCAAAGATCTTAACAGACACCTCAGCAAAGAAGATACATAGATGTTAAGTAAGCATGTGAAAAGATGTTCCACATCATATATCAGGGAAATACAAATTGAAAACAATACAGGCCAAAATTAGAATGGCCAAAATCCAAAACACTGACAATACCTAATTCTGGTAGGATGCAGGGCAACAGTAATCTCCTCCATTTCTGGTGGTCACGCACAATGGTGGAGCCACCTTAAAGATAGTTTCTCATTTTCTTACAAAATTAAGCATACTCTTACCCTATGATTCAGCATTTGTGTTCCTTGGTAGGTACCCAGAGGAAGTGAAAATGTATGTCTACACCAAAACCTGCAAACAATATTTATAAGGGCTTTATTCATAATTGCTAAAACTTAGAAGCAATCAAGATGTCCTTCGGTAGGTGAATAGATAAACAGTGGTATATCCAGACAATGGAATATTACTCAGTACTAAGAAGTAGTGAGTTATTAAGCTATGGAAAAACATTAAGAAACCTTAATTGCCAAGTGGAAAAAAAATATGAAAAGTCTACATATAGTACTATATAGTTTCAACTATATGACATTCTGTAAATGTAAAATTATGGGGACAGCAAAAAGATAAATGGTTGCCACAGAATGGGAGGGAAGGGGGGAACAGATGGAGCACAGAGGATTTTTAGAATTTTATAGTGAAATTCTCTATGATACCATATTGATGGATACGTGTCACTAGACATTTGTCCAAACCTATAGAATGTACAATACCAAGAGAAATCCTTCATGTAAATTATCAGTGTCAATGTACATTTATCAGTTGTAACAAATATACCATTCTGGTGGGCAATATTGATCATGGTGATTCTGTACATGTTAGAGGGCAGGAGAAGTATGGGAAGTCTCTGTATCTTCCTCTTAATTTTTCTGTGAGCCTAAAAATGATTTTTAAAATGTTGTTTTGTTTTTTAAAGAAAAAAAAAACTTGCTCAGACATCATTTTCTTTCTTTTAAAGACTCACATATTTTATTACTGGCTCACTGTATGTATGTATGTATATATGTATGTACATATTTTAGACAAAATAGATCTTTAGTGCATTATTTCCCAAAGGCATGCCCTAGACAGTTATTTATTTTTTTCTTAAAATTTTATTTAAATTTTAGTTACTTAACATACTAGAAAGAGATAACCTGAAATGTTTATTTTCAATAAAATTATAACATTTTGGAGTTAGGAAAAAAATTACCTACCTATGAGTTCAACCATATTATAAGCTATTATACATGAAAAGTGAAGATTCTATTTAATCTATTCTGTAAAGTTTCCAGGTCCTAGAAATCTAAGCTAATATTTTAGGGACCCAGGAATAAAAACAAGAATAATGAAATATTTATATATAGATGCTCAGCTAAAAACAAAACAAAAACTATGCATTATATATGGTGAGAGGTTAAAGCTTTCAATTTTACCATTAAAAACGAAGTTCAGGTTGATGGGGAGTGGGAAGGAGGGGAGGGTGGGTGATGGGTATTGAGGTGGGCACCTTTTGGGATGAGTACTGGGTGTGGTATGGAAACCAATTTGACAATAAATTTCATATATTGAGAAAAAAAAAAGAAGTTCAATGGGGATGCCTGGGTGGCTCAGTCAGTTAAGTGACAGACTCTTAATTTTGTTTCAGGTTATGATCTGACAGTTCAAGACCTTGTGAGTTCAAGCCCCACGTTGGGCTCTGCACTGACAGCATGGAGCCTGCTTGGGATTTTCTGTCTCCCTCTGTCTCTGCCTGTCCCCTGCTCGCTCGCTCTCTTTCTTTCTCTCTCTCTTTCAAAATAAATAAATAAACATTTTAAAAATGAAGTTCAATGAAAATAAGACTAGTGAAATGCTATCTTAACTATACACCAACTAGTAGCACACTAATATTAAACCGTGCCTTGGGAGCAAGTTTTGATGGGAAAGTAAAGGCTAAGAAGAGTAGCTGTCCAAAGGAGAAGTATCAGTAGAATATACTCTGAGAGGACATGGTTTTAGTGTCTTAGTTTATTGTCAGTCATGCCTACCCTTATTACAGGTCCTGGCAAACACTGGTGGCTTATTCCTTGTTATGTGTGAATCTGAAAAAATCAATTAGTAATTGCCAAATTTTTTTCTTCAAAATTGGAGGGTCAGAGGATGTGGCAAAGCATCTAAAACAAATTTTATCTGGGTGACTGGAGGAGCTGTAGTGGAATTAGAGCATTTTGCTTACATCAGAAGAGAATTTGCCCAAAGTTTACAGCTTCTTAAACTGCTCCCATAAATGTCAGAAAATAAAACCTTTCAGAGTAAGAATTTTGATGGATTCTTAATCTGGACAATACGTTGTGGCTTCTTATCACTACTACTTACGGATTTATGAACTGTAGACAAATAATACTAAGAACATCAACAACAATGATAAATATCACTTAGAGATACAAAGAAGGCTTGCGTGAAGTAGGACCATAGTTCAGCGGTCCAGTAAATCATGGGATCTTCCGAGGGATCAGAGTGATCCTTATGAACATATAGTGCGGAGAATTAAAGAAAATCTGATTAATGTTACCAAATCTTGATGAAAATAGTTGTATAGTAAATCTGTTATCATGATATAATCCAAATATGAACTTGAAAAGTTAATATTTAGCTTTTGGGAAAAATACAAAACCAATTAAATGTCTAATTTATAGTACTAAATTACGTTATACGGCCCTGACTTTTAAGATGCTTATGTTGTTATATATCTAATTTATAATAAGAATATTCCCCAAACTCAAAGTAATCACATTATATAAATATGGTAAGTACCATATGTTGGCTTTTAAAAGTAACTTTGATGTGACCATTCTACTACATACACTATACAATAATCATTTTTCACCTGGACTATTAAGTCTCCTAACTGGCTCCATTATTTTTCCATCATTCCAGACAGCAGCAAAAGTGAAACTTTTAAAATGTAACTCAGGGACACCTGGGTGGCTCAGCTGATTAAGTAAGCATCACAGTCAATTATGGCTCAGGTCAATGCCTCATGGTCATTATCTCATAGTTCAGGAGATTGAGCCCCACGTTCATCTCTGTGCTGACAATGAGAAGCTTGCTTGGGATTCTCTCCCTCCCATTCTCTCTCTACCCCTCCCTGGCTCATGCTCTCTCTCTCTCTCTCTCTCTCTCTCTCTCAAAATAAATAAATAAATGTTTTAATAAAAGATAGGGGCTCCTGGGTGGCTCAGTCGGTTAAGCATCCAACTTTGGCTCAGATCATGATCTCGCAGTTTGTGCGTTTGAGCTTCAGTCAGGCTCTGTGCTGACCCCTCAGAGCCTGGAGCCTGCTTTGGATTCTGGGTCTCCCTCTCTCTGCCCCTCCCCCAGTTGCGCTCTGTCTCTCTCTCTCTCTCAAAAATAAATAAACATTAAAACAATTATAAAATAAAATGTAGCTCATATTCTGTCATTCCTATGCAAAAACAAACAAACAAAAAACATTCAAATGGCTTTCTGTTTCATTTAGAAGTCAGAATATTTGCCATGACCAATATTGTCTCTACGTTTTGTTATACAAGTTTTATAGCATGTGTTACTAATTAATGTCTTTTAGCAACTTGAGATATATTTTTCTGTATAGTGCGGGACGGAGTTCCATTGCTTTCTATAGTGAGGTATTTGTTTCACACCACTTTAAAATCATTCTTTTCTACAATTAATCTAAAAGGCCCCTTGTCATGAATAAAATCCCTATATATATGACCTCTAGTGCTCCTAGACTTTCTTCCTTACTCTATTAATTGATCTATCTATTCCTGCACAATAACACTCTATTCAACTCTAAATCTCTAAAATAATCTTGATCTCTGATAGAGAAATTTTCCTAAACATGTTTTTCCTCAAAATTATCTAGATTTCCTTGGTTAATTATTTCTCCTATTGGCAATTTTCAAAGTAAGAATCGGGTTTTCCACTTAGCTTCCAATTGTGATCAGTGAAGGTTATAGTTTTTTGGAGGAGCATGACTTTTTTAAGTAATTAGTCATAAATGTATACATTTTATATGCAACGTTTCAAATAGCTGAACGGATTATCTTTCTTGCTTAAATTATTCCATTTTTGATCAATTATTACTTTCTTGATCTTCTTAATGTTGGCTCCTGATTTTTTTTTTATCAAGGAATGAACTGTACATACAATGTATACTCAATATACAGTAAAATATTCAGATAGTAAGTATCCTATTTAATCACTTTTGACAAATGTATATACTCATGGTATATACATATGTAACTCATAGTCCTATCAAGACACTGAACAATTCTATCACCCAGTAATATCTATTCTTCTACTTGCTAGTCAATTCCCTGAGAGAAGAAAAACTGGATTTAATTTCCAGCGAGGTTAGTTCGGCTAATCTAGAATATCATCTAAATGCAATCATACAATAGGTACTTTTGTTTAATTACTTTCATTCAGCATAAATTTTTGAGATTTTTCCCATGTTGTTGCAGTGAGGTAAGAGATGAGCTGTTCTTTCCTCCCCATAGAGATACTCAGTTGTTCTCTCATGGTTTTCTGGAAACTTCAAAAATTACTGTATATATGTGACATATTTCTGTACTTCTCATATTGTTATATTGATACATCTGTCTATACTTTTGACAATACAATACTATCTTGATAATTTTATCCTTATAGTAAATCTTAACATCAAGGTAAATTTCCAATTTTGTTTATACTTCTCAGGATTGTTTTGGCTACTCTTGGTCCTTTGCCTATCCGGATAATTTTTAATCATCTTACCCATTTCGAGGGAAATAAAAGAGAACATCTACTGGAATTTTTAGTATGTTTTTGTTAAATTTACAGGACACTTTGAAGGAAACTGGCATATTAATTATACTGTGTCTTTTCAAGCTATAAACATAGTATATTCTTCCATTTAGATCCTCTATGATTTTACTTAGCAATGTTTATAACTTTTTATACATTAACTTTATCTAACTTTTTTAAAAAAATCCCTTTTATTTCTAGTTTTTTAAGATTTTTGTCTTTTATAATAGTTGGAGACTCCAAGTAGGAGTAGGAGTGTGCATGTTGCACACACATTTAGTTTGTGAATATTTTGCTTAGAATTTTTGTGTTTACATTCACAAGTGAGATTAGCTGGTATATATATTTAGTCATCAATCCAATACTGACATAGTAAAATCAGATGGTGGTAATGGCTTCTTTTTATTCAGTAATTTCATTGTGACTTCACTGGGGATTCCAATGTTTTGTGGAACTCACTTAAGTATCTGTAGCTCTGTTGTTTGTCTGTTTTTCTTTTTAAGGTTTTTCTTTATTTTTTTTTTCATGTTGATTTATTTTTGAGAGAGAGAGAGACAGAACGTGAGAAGGGGAGGGGCAGAGAGAGAGGGAGACACAGAATCCGAAGTAGGTTCCAGGCTCCTAGCTGTCAGCACAGAGCCCAACATGGGGCTTGAACTCACAAACGGTGAGATCACGACCTGAGCCGAAGTCGGATACTTAACCTACTGAGCCACCCAGACACCCCTGTTTGTCTGTTTTCAGATTTTGAAATATGGCTTGAATTACTTTAATGGTTATAATCCAGCTAGGATTTTTACTTCTCTGTAATTTGTGACAAGTTATATTTTAATAAGTAATTTTGAGTGTTAAGATTTTAAATTTAATGGAATGGAACTGTCCAATAATTTATACATATTTTTTTCATTTTGAATATTTCTGTAATTATTGTCACCTTTGATTATTAATTTCTTTACCTCTCTTTACCTCTCTGATATTTTTAAAGGTAATATTATAAGATTTTGCTATTTCATTAAACTTTTCAAGTAACGTTTGGTTTTGCAAATCTTCCCTATTTTTCTTTTGAAATGTCTTTTCTCATATTTATTGCTAATTTCATTTTGCCTACTCACACTCTAAGAGAGATTCTTAGTTCATTAATGTTCAGCCTTTCTTGTTGTGAAACATGGACATTTAAGGCTACAAATTCCAAACAAAATACTGCATCAGGTGCATTTTATGTTTGGTAAATTGCATTATCATTATTTCTTATTCTGCAATAATATGGATCTCAGTTATTCTTCTCTTTCAACTTCATGTTGGTTAGATTTATGTTTTTTAATTTGAAAACATATTAATTAATACATATTTTTGGTATTTTATTTTAACATAATTAAACTGTGATTAGATAAATTAAACTGATATTGACTTACTGAAATTCATGAAAAAAATGTTGCCTCCACATAATTCCTTTTAAATACATAATTCTAAAAACTTCAGATAGATAGGTGATATCTATATTGTTAGTGCAATGTTCTTTTCTTATCAATAAAAAGACAGATATTTTTATACCTGTGACTATGATAATGGGCAATTTTTCTCATAATTCTGTCAACATTTTCTACATAGATATAAGTCTGAACATACTTAGAGTTAATGTCTTCCAAGTTAATTGTAAATTTATAATTATAACATCACTCTTTATTTCTAATAATGTTCTTTATGCATATTCTTTCACCATGTTTTCATAATATAATAATATCCACAAATTATTTTCCTTTGATTTGGTTATCTCAGTTTATCTTTAGAAATCTTTAGGTTGTGTTTCTCTTTGAAACATCATACATTTCACTCTCTTTTCAAATCCGATTTGACAAGCTTTGTTTTTTATTAGAAAAATATAGTTGTATTTATTATTATTACTTATATATTTAGATTTATCTGCACCAGCTACCAGCTTGTTTTGATATTTTAATATAGACTTGCTTCTGTATGTTTTTTCTTTCCCATATTGTAAAATTAAGGTTTATTTTAATTGTATTATTCTTAATATAGAATCAGTTATATATCTACCTTAGGTTTTCAACTGTCATATAAATTTTAATTTCTTTATATATATACATATATATATATATACATATTTGATCTTCTATGATTTAGACATATGTGTGTGTGTGTGTGTGTATATATATATATATATATATATATATATATATATGGAAAGTTGATTTATTTTGAGAGAGAATGTGCACGTGAGTGAGAAAGGAAAGTGGCAGAGACAGAGGGAGGGAGACAATCCCAAGCAGGCTCCAATATGGGGCTCCACGCAGGGTTCCATCTCAGGAACTGGGAGATCCTGACCTGAGCCAAAAATCAAGAGCCCAGGCGATTAACCAACTGAGCCACCCAGGTGCCCCAGTTCAATTTCCATCTTAAATTACATCTTTTAGCAGGGAACTGACACCTGAATTCTCAGTATGTCTCTTCCTCTGTCATCCCTTTACATCTGCAAATATCTTAATAGTGCTTTAAGAATCCTTATCCTGCCATACATTTCTAAACTGACACCAAATGCATTTTGTAATTAGAAAGCATGATTCTATTATTTTTTTTATTTTATTGTTGCTGTTGACAAACCTGTTATTTTGATTGTTGATCCTGTGTACTCATTTATCTCTCACTTCCTCTAGTTGCTTTTAGGTGAAGTTTGTTTAGAACTTGTACCCAACTTTTAACTGGGTCATTTTCCAAATATTAAGTTTTAAGAGTCCTTTGTATATTTTAGTGAACAGTCTTTTATGAGATGCATCTTTTGCTAATGTTTTCTCCAAGGCTGTTTGTCTCTTCATTCCCTCAATAGTACCTTTCACAGAGCAGACATTTTTAGTTTCAATGAAGTCCAACTTAATGACTTTTCTTTCAAAGATTGTTCTTCTGGTGCTGTTTCTAAAACATCATTGCTAAATCCAAGGTCATCTAGATTCTCCTATGTTATCCTCTAGGAGTGCTATAGTTTTGTATTTTACCTTTAGGTCTACGATACATTTTTGAATTATTTTTGGGGGTAAAATCTGTATTTAAATGTTTTTTTGCTTTTTTTTTTTGTTTTAAAAAATATCACCATCATCATCATTTGTTATTTCTTTCTTTTTATCTCTGTCTCACACACACTTACCCATATACCCCTTACTGTAGGATTACATAATATCTCATTATAAGTACCTCTAGCAAACCTTTATCTTTGCATGCTATCTATGTTGATATTTATTTAGTTCTTATAAGCATACACATTCTTCCCTACTTTAGGTCCTTTTCCCCATACTTTAAATATTTTCCCCATCTCTACCCCTGTGGATGTAGATCTCCTTCCTCAAGGTAGCAGCAAAATTATTTCTTCTGGAAACTTTTCATCAGTTTTTTGTCTATGCCTCCCTAACTCATTCATATGGCACAAACACCCAACTACCTCTTATAGACAGATGTACAGAATGTCATGTTTATTCATGCAGTTTACTAATTTCTGTCCCCTCCACTAAAAGATAAAATACCTAAGTATTGAAACCTTCTTTTCATGTTAGTATTTTGATTGATTTGTCATTGTATCTCAAGCACTACTACAGTATATGACATATATTATTTTCTTAAAAATATTGCTTTTATAAAAAAATTAGTAACTATTAGGCCCTTTGGCTTTTCTTTTGCAGTTAGGATAAATGTCTTTCAGTCATGGAGATTTTCTGTGATCTTCCAAACTAGACGTAATTTCTCATGTAAACTCTTTAAATGCCATTAGTTTACTTCACGACATGTATCACACTAAAACACACACATGTGCGTGCGCGCAGGGATCAGATATATGCAGTTTACCAAAATAAACTCAATTGCCCAGACTAGTGCCTATTCCATAAAGGGAACTAGATAAATATACATTTTAGTCTGGAGAAATAGAGGAAAAACAGAAAAGAATGAAGGAAGAAAGAAGCATCAGGGAAAGAGCAGAAATTTTCAGTAAATCATCAGAACCAAATTTAATTTTCTCCTTATGACATTCTAGCTGTACATGCTTAGGCAATTTGCTTAATGTCTTTGATCTTATCTTAGAAATATTATTAAAGATTAATTTATTTACTTAATGTCAGGCAGATAGTAGGTGTTCAATTCTTTTTATCTTATTTTACTTCCAATACTTATTTCTGGAGGGCCTTTACACACCCACACTTATATTTTTATCTACAACTCTTTTCTTCCACTATACAGAAGGATAATTCCCAGAAATTTATCCTGGTATTGATTTACATTCTGAATTACTAACAACACCATAATCAATATTAACTCTTTTGGTTAAAAAAATTATCAGGTCATTAGTAGATGCATCGTATAACAGAATGGAATATAAAGATAGTACAATTTTGGTTGAAAGCAGGAAGGGAGAAAGAAACAGCCTTGGGAACAAAGTAACCTCCAAGGAAGAATGGTCTTGGGAAGGTATTGCATCCTGGAATTACAGACAGATAACATAAAATAATAAAGGCATGGAAATTATTAAAAAAAGAAGTGTGGAATGTATTATCTCACCATTTCAACTAGGATTTCTCAATAAAATCCAACTTTCAGCTATTTTCATTGTATTCTAATTTCCAAATATATATTTAATCTTATTTTTAACTCTGATACATTTTTGTTCCTTGAACATCCTCCCACCTGTTTGTATGAAACACACATATACATACAAACATACTCCCTTGCCATTTGGAATTTGATCATATAGATTGTCTTAACACTATGTAAATTTACTTAACAAATGAATTTACATAGTCTGTTACATGTGTTGGAAATGTTATATTATTATTATTATTATTATTATTATTATTATCTTTGCTCTTTTTGGTAGCCCATTATAGTAATTATAACATTTAGTGTTTATATGCCTATGAATATCTACTACTAGATATAATCTCTCTAACAGAATAGACTATGTATCATTCTCAATAGCTCTCATTTTAATATCATACACATAGAAAATATTTAATATATGGGATGTAATTAAATTGTGTTATATTTGAATTTGTTTTGATAAGTGTCTCATGTACTTTCTGTAAAAATTTTTCTTACCTAATATTTGAGGTTTATTTGAATTTACAGAAAAATTGAAAGAATGATAAAACCTAAGTTCAACAACAACAACAAAAAAAAACAGTTAAGATTTTGCACCCTATTAGGTTTTGATTGATAGGAAGATACACAAGATTTTGCTGAAGGACTACTGGATTCTGTGAGACAAACACAAGACTCTTGTTATCAGTACCAAATTAGATTCCAACTGAATTAGCCACCAAATTTTAGACTGGAAACTCTGGACTTGTTGGCATGTCTGTGGAATTATGACTAATATTTAGCAAGACCTTTAGATTCACTTAACACTACTTTGCCAAGAAATGCATATCTGAAAGCTCTATTTCAGACAAAAATATCCCTTTCCAATAGCATGAATCCATTTTAGGTAATCCAAATTAAGAAAGGTTAAAGACTGTAGCTTAGAGAATTAAGAAAGGGTTAAGGTTAGCATAATGAATCTGTAAGTATGAAGGACAGACAAGAACTAAAACAAGCAGGGAGTTAGAATAGGAGGCAGTCTCAGACAGCTCTTGCACCTGCCTGATGATGTTAAAATAGTTCCATTTAGGTGAAGCTGTTAATTTCAGTCACCATTACCCCTTTTCTGAGTTGCTACATACAACCATTTTTCATCTAGAAATAATCTCATCCTTTTGATTTTTCAAATACATGAAAATCCACAACCCCCAACAAAACAGTATTGTCCATAGTTATGCGATTGTCTCCTATTCCATGATTGTATCCATATTCAGAATACCTGCATACATTCCAGTAAATGCACATTACTTTAATAAAAACATTTATATATGGGTAAATCAGAAGCAGAGATACAGGAAATTTAAGTTACATTATAAATATGGGTCATTACGTGTCACAAAAGGTGACATATTTAACAAGTTTCGCGTGACAGAGGAACATTACAACTTAGAATTAGCTTGACTCTTTTTTAAGTTTATTTATTTATTCTGAGAGGGAGAGAGAGAGAACGAGTGGGGAAAGGGCAGAAAGAGACAGGGAGAGAGAGAATCCCAAGCAGGCTCCATGTTGTCAGCACTGAGCCCCATGTAGGGCTTAAACTTACCACCCTGAGATCAGAATCTGAGCAGAAATCAGGGGATGTTTAACCAACTGAGCCACCCAAGTGTCCCTGGCTTAACTCTTATGGAGAGAGTTCTGTAGGTAAAAGCTGATATATAGATGATTCCAGTAGTTAAGGAAAGAATGAGGAAAAAAAAAAAAAGATTCACCATCACAATATACAAGATGATGCATAAAGATTGAATTATCTTAATTTTCAGTTGCATTAAGTCTTTTAGGTGACTTTGATGCCACATCATAAGTAAATAACTTCTTCGGGACTTGGTTTCTTTAGAAGAACAAAGCTGAAAAGTGAGAAAGTTATCACCTAGTCTAGACACCAGCCTAAAATATTTCAGTAGTTACAACAAATTCGCTTCAAGGGGACCTATTTTTTAAAGTTTTTTTTTTAATTGTGCTTGCAAATTCTTCAATATATTTAAACACAACCTTGAATATATTTTATGAATATGAAAAAATATTTAATGACTATTTTTTCCCATCAAACTATAAAAAGGCCTCACATGGAAGGTCAGGACACTTCTAAATCTTCTGGATTATTCATTCAAATAAATATCATGCTCAAAGTGAGCAGATATTGACTCATATAGAAGTAGAGGTTTCTACAGCACAGGAACTCCATGTTTCTGATAAGGAATTTGTATTCTCTTACCAATTATTGTAAGAGTTGTACAGATGCCATATCCCTCAAATCATAGCTCAGGTTTGAGATTATATAAATGAATATTGCTAAAAGATGTTCTAAACTGTGTGCAAAAAGAAGAGTAAAAAATATTTTCCTATTTTAAAACATAGGATTTCAAAGGTTCATGTCACTTATTAAGGTGAAGAAGTAAACATCATGATTAACTGTGTTATAGTATTTCCAATCATAATGAAGGAATTAAAAATGAGTAAAGTGATACTGAGAAGCAATGTCCTTGCAAAGTCTTGCATTTATACCAAATAATAAATAGTGCAAGATTTTTAGGAGTAAACAGCAATAATTAAAAAGAACAGAGGTACATTAGGCACAATGAATTCCAAGGTACTAATCTCTACTTCAGCTTTGGAAGAAAATTAAATTTGTGAATTAAATCTAAGCTTAAGGGTTTAAATGTTATATTTTCTGTCAAAATATGTTTCATTTAATTTAAAGTACTACTAGGAGACTCCATAAAGATTCCTTTAGAGTGTTAGTTAAATAACTATCACAAAAATCACTTCTTTGGTAAGCAAATATAAACACCTAAGGAAAGGGAAAGGTATTAAGTATTTTCCAAAATACACAGTGAGAGGATAAAGAGTTTAAGAAATCAGTTGAGTAATGTTTAGAATTCAAGTCTATTGAAAATAGTGGGATAACCACAGGTGAATTCGCTAAACGGACCAAATTAGGATATAAAATGTTGGATATGGATGCCAATGATCTGGGCCAGAACAGAACTATGCTAATATTGAACTTCTTACTGTCCACTGCAGATTGAGTGTAAGCTAGGATTGAATAGAAGGTGTTAGATCAGCCTGTACATTGTTTTTGTTCAAGGTCTCACATGAAACAACTTCCACCTTTTCTCCTGAGTCATAATGTATAATTTCAAACAGATCATGGTGCACACCATGTAAGAGGTCAACTTCAGATTCTATCTCTGAAATTCAATCTTAAAAAAGGCAGATTAATGCAATTATGGACTTAGAATTTTCGCTTGCCTTTATATTTATCATAAATTTATAAAATACAATCGATGTAAAATGAAAAAAAATAGACATCATCATAATAACTACTAACTATAATTGTATGATCATTATGTGCCAGTCACCATGCCAAATTATTTATGTACATTATCTAATTTAATAATCAATCATGTCTCTGTGTTGCATTATACTTTGAGATATGTACTTTCATTATCACTATTTTTCATAGTGATAGAGGAATCTGTGACTTATGAGTAAATTATCTAAGGTCCACAAGATTTGAACCTAAATAATCTTGACTCCAGAGGCATTCCGTACCTTTCTATTAATTTATCAAATAGCACATGCTGTTTATATAAAAACTATAAAGAGTAAAGAAATGTTTACTAGAGGATCTTCCATCTTTAAATTCCGTTTTTCAGGAATGATTAAAATAACATTTTGTTTTACACTCCAGTAATTTAATATACCTATCTATCTGCCCCCATACACAAAATTAGCATCCTGTTTTATGTATCAGTGCATCAAAATGTTCTATTATATTGCTATTTTTGTAGACTGTATATTTATAGGATAAAAAAAACTTAGTATTTTAAAATATGAAGTCCGAGAAATATTACCAAAAACATTTTTAAATATTTATTTTTTACTCTCCATTGGCTTTCCATTTTCTTTGTTCTAAATTTTTAATTAATAGTTACAGTTACTTATAATGATTTTGTGCCTGTTTAGTTGAATTTTGTCGTTTGGTAATACTGTTTTACCTCCTCTCTCCCCAGAGAACAAGCTCCTGTATAATTGAAATGTCTTCATAATAATCCATAAACACTCAAGCCAACTTCCCTTCTTCCCTTCCCCTACTCAATTCTGTATTTTCTCTACAAAGACTTCTGGAAATGAGTATTAGTATAGAAAAGGCTAAGTTCAGAATGATATTTTACTTCCTGGTGGTTGCCTTTCACTTTTTTTCTGGGTACTTTTTTAAAGTTTATTTATTTATTTTGAGACAGAGAGGGGGGGGGGAGAGAGAGAGAGAGAGAGAGAGACAGAGACAGAGAGAGAGAGAGAGAGATGGGGGGCAGGGGCAGAAAAAGAGGGAGAGAGAATCTCAATCAGGCTCCTCAGCACAGAGCCCTACGCAGAGTTCAAACTCACAAACCGTGAGATATGACTGAGCTGAAATCAAGAGTCTGACATTTAGCTAACTGAGCCACCCAGGGACCTTGTCTGGGTGCTTTTTAGTTGAACTTAGTTCAGTAACTTTATTAAGATATAGATCAATATAATTCCCTCAAGTTATTAATTTGATAACTTCATTCAATGTCTTTCAGTTGTTTTTTTCTCTTTATTTTCCATTTCAGGATCACCTATTATGTGTGTATTGAATTTCTTTGGCCATCTCTATGCTGCCTCATGAGATGTAGCTGGCCCTAGGGTTAAGAATGTGCATTCTAATGAAAGCCTGATTAGGTTTCAGTGGCACCTCCATAATTTAGTTGCTGTGTGACCACAGAATAATTTAATCTCTCTGAGCCTCAGTTAATCCACTGAGTTTATCCACTGTAATATGAAAATAATAACATAATCTTCCTCAGAGGCTTTTCATGATGATTAAATAAGTTAATATATAAGGTGTTTAGAACAAGGAAGAAAATATGCAAGTTTTAGCTATTATTACCTCTTCTCTCTACTTCATTTATATTCTCTGTAATGACTTTTATTCTCTTATCTTTCTGTATTCAACTTATTTCTCCAAATATCTTAATACTAATAACTGATTTTATAGTCTGTATCCTAATACCAACACTTTCAAATTTATGTAATGATTTTATACTACACTTGATCTTAGCCAAAAGGCCGAGAAGCGATTGTAATTTTATTACTATTTTGTTGTTGTTCATAACTACGAGGGCAATGTGCATTTTTTCTATCTTCTTGTAATTTTAACCTCTTGTTGCTTGTTCTGTTTAAATTATTTATAAAAAGAGGGGCGTCTGGGTGGCTCAGTCGGTTAAGTGTCTGACTTCAGCTCAGGTCATGATCTCGTGGTCCATGAGTTCAAGCCCCACGTCAGGCTCTGTACTGACAGCTCAGAGCCTGGAGCCTGTTTGGGATTCTGTGTCTCCCTCTCTCTCTGACCCTCCCCGATTCATGCTCTGTCTCTGTCTCAAAAATAAATAAACGTTAAAAAAATAAATTATTTATAAAGCGAGCTTCTTTTTCAGTAATTCATTTTAGATTGTTGAAAAAATTTGACTAAAATATATACATTTGACTTATATGTATATTTAACTTGTATCTCTGGAGCCTGAAATTCACAAATCATCTGTAATTTTAAATGTTTCTCTTTTAATGTGTGTGTCTACTCACAGCTACACATGTATTCAGATTTGATTTGGGGCATTTCAATTTCTTTTAGTTTCAACTGTTTTTGTTTGTGTGTTTGTTCAATAATTGATGACAGATGAACATAGGTCACTGAGCCATTACCTGAAGGTGGAAAAACAAGTACTTTATATTGTAACTCTTCTGATTCAGATTTGGTTTGCTGTTGAAAGGAAGCAGATAACCTGGACAAAAGTTTGAGGTGGTTCATTTTTATGCCTCTCAACTCACAGGGTTTTTGTATGCTACTTAGGAATTAATTTTTTTTTTTTTAGAGAGAGAGAGGGATACTGTGTGTGAGGGAGATGGACACAGGGAGAATCTTAAGAGAGAGAGAGAAATCTGAAGCAAGTTCCACACACTGCACAGAGCCCAATGGGGGGCTCGATCCCACCACATTGGGATCATGACTGACCTGAAATCGAGTGTTGACCACTCAAACAACTGAGCTATCCAGGCACCCAGTAATTAGGAATTTTTAAAATCAAATCCAGGTGACCCTGGGTAGCAGCCTTCAAATAAGACCATTTTTAGACTTGTGTTCTTCTTAATGACTCACTCCAGTAAAGCTTTCTTTAAGGAGCTTTAGGTCTTGGGATGAATATAGGTCTTGGATTATGTCTTCAATATCACTCTGTGGTAAGGAACAAGGACACTACAGGAACAAACAAAAAACTAAGTCACAACCCCACAAATCTTACTTATTCTATTTTTAAAATAATTCTCTTACATTACTATTTAAAAAATGAAGAATTATCTTAGATTACTATTAAAAAAAGACTTTACTCAAGAGAATCATCCATTCAGGAAATACAGATGGGATGTTTTCCCTTTTTGCATTTTTTTGATCATTTTGAAGGGTTTCAAGTTAAGAGTTGACTAAGCATGTCTTGAATCTATCATATTTCACTGGAAGTTGCTTAAGATAGTTTATTGTCTTTTTAAAAACATACCAAAAGCAACATTTTTAAATGTAAACAGCATAGTAATAAAAGCTTTGATTATTTCTTTTGGATGTTGCACCACAATGATCTCTTTTGTAGATGAAAATAAATGATTGAATTCAGAACTACACTGTTGCCCTGAATTAAGACATAAAGCTATAGCAGGGCACCTGGGTGGCTCAGTCGTTTAAGTGTCCAACTTCAGCTCAAGTCATGATTTCATGGTCTGTGGGTTCGAGCCCCACATTGGGCTCTGTGCTGACAGCTCAGAGCCTGGAGCCTGCTTTAGATTGTCTGTCTGTCTGTCTCTCTCTCTCTTTCTGCCCCTCCCCCACTCTTGCTTTGTCTCTCTCTCTCTCTCAAGAAAAAATAGATATTTTAAAAAAGATATATATCTATAGGTATTTATATAACAATTAGATTGGGGTTTATTCTATGATGACTCTGAGTGAATACATCTATATATAATATTATAATAATATGTGTGTGTGTGTGTAAATGTCAATGTACTTGTATCTCTGGCCCCTGGGAGCAAGATTTGAAATGTTTATTGGTCTTAGCAGAATGGTTTTGAGTACATATTATTTTTACAGTAATTTCATTATCCAGGATTCTTCAGAGAAATAGAACCAATAGGGTGTGTGTGTGTGTGTGTGTGTGTGTGTGTGTGTGAACATACATAGAGAAAGAAAGAAAGAAAGAAAGAAAGAAAGAAAGAAAGAAAGAAAGAAAGAAAGAAAGAAAGAAAGAAAGAAATGGTCAGAAGGAGTTAACTCATGATTCTAGAGGGTGGCAAGTCCAAAATCTGCAGAGTTGATACCCAGGAGAGCTGACACTTCAGTTTTAGTACAAAGGCCAGTAGACTGGTGACCTAGGACAGCCAGTGTTCCAGTTCGAATCTGAAGGTCATCTGCTGTAGAATCAGATGAAGTCCAAAGGCAGTGTGCTCCAGGAATTCTTTCTTGCTTGGAAGAGTTTTGTTCTATTCAGGCACTTAACTGATTGGATGAGCCCTAGCTATATTATGGAAGGAAATCTACTTTACTTAAGTCCATCAATTTAAATGTTAATTTCATCTAAAATTACTCTCACAGAAACACTCCAAATAATATTTTAGGTGGACAAAATATCTCTGGGCACGCACGGCTAGCCAAATGGACACACAAAATTAACCATCACAATTATCTTAGATATTGGAATGAACTGCCAGTTGATGAGAACCTTAATAATATTTACTGGTTGTGTTCTATCATAAATCAATGAGAGAACATAAGAAATAATAAAATTCTTTTTTTTTTCCAAAACGGTGTTTATAAAAAATAAAAGCCTAATTGAGGGAATAGAAAAAGTAAAGTCTGTATATAGACATCAGCCAATTTACAAATAGTCCTACTCAAAATTGGCAACTGAAGTCTGCTCATGTGGGAGTAAAATCTATTCTATAAAGAGATTTATATATAAATATCTTCAAATAGACATTCATTTAAAACAATTAAACATTGCATTTATTGTTCAAGACCAATATACTCTTTATCAAATTCACTGTGTTTGAACTCAGTATTTTCCAATTTTAAAAACATGTCTAAAAAATAAAATTATGTTTTTTTAAAGGCCTGGAGGAAGTTTTTCCTTTATTTTAGAAAACCTTAGCTGCTAACTTTTTTTTTCAGCTAACTTTTGGACAATCTATTTATCTATTCAATTTACAAATGAAATAGTTTCTTTTTTTCTTTTTCTTTCTTTTATTTCTTTCTTTCTTTCTTTCTTTCTTTCTTTTTTTTCTTTCTTTCTTTCTTTCTTTTAAATGAACTAGTTTCTAAATATGGCTTTTAACATCAAGAGATACTGGCAAGGAACAGAGGACAATATTAACACACCATGACTGTTATTTATCTTTACCAAATTAATGGTTGATTAATATATAATTGATTATATAAACTGAGTTGATGTTAAATTGGCATCTAAGCCATCTGAAAAAATGGCAATTTATTTCTAGGCTTTGGTAACAGAAGTATTTGGAGAAGGTCACACAAAGTATCTTTTCTTTAGCTCTTCTAAGGTTGATTTTTTTTAAGGTTGATTTATTTCATTGAGATATTCAGAGAATGAGGTGTTAATGAAACACTGTGTTTCTTGTCAACTTCCATATAGTGCTTACTATGTGCTGAACACTTGTCTCAGTAATTTTTTAAAGCATGTTTAGCTCAGTACTTTTTATATAATAACATTTTTAATCCTTACAGTAAATCTATGATCTGTAGTAGGTAAATGAGTCTTAGAAAGTTAATTACTTCCCCAAGTTCATTGTGGTAGTAGGTGATGGAGGCATGATTCAGTAGTTTGACTGCTGAGTCTGTGTTCTTAACCACTCCACTTTACTACTTCTACATCACAAGGCACCCATGAAACATTATTGCTAACAGTTCATATTATATATGAAAGAGTTTGTTTAGTATGGTATAAAATAAAAAGATACAAAAATAAAGATGCCTATATACCAAAAAAGATAAATGCTTATGCATATATAGCAGGGAAATATAAAATAGTACCCCAGAGAGAAACTATGTCATACCATCATGAGATTAGTAAAATCTTAGGAAAGTAAAATAACATCAAGTGATAGCAAGGATGGGATAAAATCATATCATTTATTCACCTTTAACAGGGATTTAAGATAATGCAAATCCCATAAAAAAACAACTTGGCCTTTCTATTAAAATTAGATATGCATATAACTTCCATATATTCCTTTGACTTCTGACTGAGCCCATGGTATATAACCCAGAGAAATTCTTGCATTTGCCGGAATTATTTTCAATTTTTTCCATCAAATTTCCAATGTAATACATTTCAGGAGGAAGAATTTTTGTCTTCAGGGAGGCTGCCAGAAATACTTCCTGGTGTAATTTCAGGAAGACAGGTCATGGTTTGCCTCCATAGCAGGTACAGGAAAACTGCTAACAGCTTTGTTATTTCCTGATGTTGTATTTGGACATTTGACTTGCTTGGTGGCAGAGAAGCTTCTGGACCCTTTATCAGGAGATTTTCTCTAGTTCTAGCATATTTTACTTAACACTGACAAAAATGCTGGCTTTCTAAACTCTGCTCACGTTCTTTTAAAACTGTCTTCTTTTAACTTTACGTATGAGACAGACTGTCTACAGCAGCAAAAAAACAGCATGTTCTGAGGAAAAAGGGTGATTTAAAAAAATGCTTGACAGAGAATACCTGATAATGCCAAGCAATATGCTCATTAATGAAACCACTTTATAGACTACTTAAAAAGCAACTTTTGTATAGGAAGTTTAAAGCACTTTGCAGTAACCCTACAGATGTTTGTAGTATTAGTGTGAACTCAGTGACAAAATTTAAATAAGGAATGAAAGGGACGGGTATAATACACACGACAAAGTGGGAAATAAATGTTGCACGTACTGAATTCTAATTTTAATTTACAACAGAAAAACTGTGGTGACACTGGAGCAGAATGGCAGAGCACAGAACTTGGAATCAGAAGATAAGCTTTCAGCTTCTGCTTTTATGGCTTGGGCATTTGTGCGCCAAAGCCATAAAATGGTGGCAAACACTTGGTGCAATCACTTATAGTGCACATATAAGCCCAAGTTATTTGAAAATTAGAAGTACTATACGGTTACAAAAGAATTATTGGTCAACTGAGATCATGATTTATATTACAGAGGAGTGTTTGCTTTTGATTCAATTTTTCATATCTTTTCTTTTTCTAGGTATAGATCAGTAGTGGGTCAGATATATGTATTCTCTAATTCATGAACATTTAAAACTTTGATTAAATGTGTGGACACAGCATAGAATTCACTTAATTATGGCATGTGGTATACATAATTCTCATAAGTGCAATCTTTCATAACTTATTTTGAAAAATAAAAAAAATTACAAGATGGATTCATGGATAGTAGAAAGAAGGACAGGTGTGTGATAGAGTAAGCATGTCGATATGTAGGTAGTGAATATGCAGGTGATTATTATACCATTATCTCAGCTTTGCTGTATGCTTGAAATTTTTATAATAAAAAGTTGGGGAAAAAGGAATATGTGGCTCTTGTGAAAGTTAAAATTGCCTTTGTTTTGACTGAAATCCTGAAAGATAGCTTGCTAACAGAGAATGGATAAAAGAACAGGTTGCTGACGTGGAGTGAACTTCCTTTCAGGGAACAGGAGAAAATAATACAAATTAATGTATGTCTTTAATTTTGCTGATTGCTTGGAAAAGCTTGCAGACATTATAAACCCTCCTTAGATGTGTACTTGAGTACAAAAATTTTAAACAGGGTAAGTCTATAGGAAGGCCTTATAAACTTAACGTAATGTGGAGGAATTATTTGATGTAGAATTTCTGACTCCATTTAAAGTCTGCAATTAATTAATCAATCAACCCACATGCTATCTATTTTAAATATTCTATGCCTACTTAAAAGATGCTCACATTTTATGTTGTCATTTACTGCCTTCTAAATCATTCTTGCAATAGGCACTTTGTACCATAAAATTACTAGAAGGCTCAACCTACATTTTGCTTAAAATCATAAGTACAATTACTTATCTCAAAAGCAATAAACAAATAAATAATCAAAATAAACTTTAAACAAAAAAATCTAAATAAGAAAGGAGATGAAAAGGAAGGGGAAAAAAGCAAAAAGGGAGGGAAAGAAAGAAGATGGTAGGAAGAGAAATATGAGATTCTCCTTAGAATAAAAATGAAATAGCAAACCAGTAATGTTTAGATGGCTGGACAATTTAACACTTTTATTTTGGGTTCATTTCACTTGAACTTACATTCCAATTTAAGGCTCAAATTCTGTATTGAGGATCTTTATATTTTCTTAACTCTCTCCCCCCCATTTCCCCTCAAGATATTTTTATAAGTTGGGGTGCCTGGGTGTCATTCAGTTAAGCATCTGACTTCTGCTCAGATCATGATCTCGCAGTTCGTGAGTTCAAGCCCCATATGGGGCTCTGTGCTGACAGCTCAGAGTCTGGAGCCTGCTTCAGATTCTGTCTCCCTCTCTCTCTGCCCCAACCCTGCTAGCACTTTGTCTGTCTGTCTCTCTCTCTAAATTAAATAAACATTAAATTAAAAAAAATTTTAGGGGCACCTTGGTGGCTAAGTCAGTTGAGCGTCCAACTTCAGCTCAGGTCATGATCTTGGAGTTGACGAGTTTGAGCCCCGCATGGGGTTCCTTGCTGACAGCTCAGAGCCTGGGCCTGCCTCGGATTCTGTGTCTCCCTAGCTCTCTGCCCCTCCCCCTGCTCATGCTCTGTCTGTGTCTCAAAAATAAATAAAAAACATCAAATTTTTTTAATTTAATAAAAAAATAAAATACTTTTTTAAGTTGATTTTTGGATATCACACAAAATGTACATATTCTACTGCAGTGGGTCAAGGCACCTGGCTTTATCTTTTCTAAGTGATTCTTTTATATCTCAGGTCATTCTCAAACATTTACTTATGACACTTGATCTCATTTTGTTAACTTGTATCCTGACTTTTGAAGTATTCATGATTGTTGTTTCTGTCTTCTTGGCCCACTCAGGCTTGGTCCTTCATCCTGTCCTTCCAGTTCAACCCTGTTAAGGTTGCCTAGGCCCACCTCCTTTATAATAGTGCAGATTCTCTGAAACCCATGAGGCAAGTGCCTCATCCTGTCCATGGCTTCAGCAGTTGACTCCATAATTATTGTTACAGAATCACCTCACTTCACACCAAAGCAACACTATGGCAGGTGCACACTTTTTCAATTGTCACCTTTTACATATGACTATGATACCATTCTCATGTTACAAAAGGACTCCATTCTGTATGAAACACTCTGTGATATTGTTTCTTCCAGAATCCAAAATGAGAAGGCCACATGCCCATCTGCTTTTAGCTTTCCTCTCTTCCTGAGGTGTCCATTTTTTCAGTAATTCCCACTTTCTTTTTGGACCAAAGTGCAGAAATGGAAAACGATGAAAGTCTGGTTTTCTGATACAGTTTTGTTTTTAATCATCCAAAGCCCTCTCTACATCCCTCACCAGCATGAATCCTTTTTTTTTTCTTTTGTTTCTAAGCAGAATCCACACACCTCTGTGGAGTAATGGGGTATCAAGGTCTTGTTTTAAGGGTGAGAAGATTGTAATGGATGAAAAATCAATGAAGGAAATATATCCAGGAATTTCACAAAAATATTAAAACTACAACTAAATTATTTATCCTGTATGTCATGATTTATAAAAATAAAAACAATTTATAGAGGACAAAACTATTATGTGCCAATCTTATCATCTTTTTTCTTCATATTTATATCAAAATAATGTAGAATACATTAATGTACAATAAGGTAGAATAAGTCAATTTTATCAATAAATATATTAAAAAACCAAAACTATTAATTCAAAATTCAAGAACTCAACATATTATTTATACTGTGCTGACAAAGTCTAAAGTAAAATCTGTGAATTCCAGTATATGGTCATTGCTTTCTTATCAATGAATATGTTGTCCTTTCCATTGGAAATATCAATTTACCTAAGTTGCTTGTGCACTTGCTCTCTGATTCAATGATTCCATTGCTAGAGATATACCCAAGGAAAATGGGTACATGAGTTGATTAAAAAAAAAAGATGACACCATATGATTTCACATATATTTGTAATTTAAGAAAGCAAACAAATGAGCAAAGAAATAGAGAGAGAGAGAGAGAGAGAATGGCAAACCAAAAAATAGACTCTTAACTATAGAGAACTGATGGTTACCAGAGGGCAGGTGGCTGGGGGATATGGGTGAAATAGGTGATAGGGATTAAAGAGTACACTTATCATGATAAGCACTGAGTAATGTATAGAACTGTTGAATCACTATATTGTATACCTGAAACTAGTATCACATCGCATATTAACTATGAATGTTAGAATTAAAATAAAACTTAAGAAAATCATTTTAAAAAGATATGTACACAAATTTTCCTATTAGCTTCATTCCCAATGGCCCCAAACTGGAAGTAAACCAAATGCAAATGAGTGATAAGAATGTGGCATATGCCACATTGATTAATCTCACAAATATTATGTTTAGAGAAAGAAAAAATGTACATGCTGTGTAATTCCATTTGTATGAAGTTCAAAACATGGATAAAGCTAGTATGTGGTCATAGGAGACAGAAAATGTGTTATTTCTGATATGTCAAGGAAGGTCACTAACAAGCCTTTCAGGGGTGCTAGGCATGTTCCATAGTTTGATAGTTCTATAGTTTGGTAGTTACATGAGTATCTACATACTTCAAAGTAAATACTTACAGATTACTTAATTTTGTACTTTGAACACTTCACCATGTTGTTATACACCTCCCCTCCAAAAAAGAAAAACATATTTATATATGAAATAGGCTGTAAACTTATGTGTTCTTGTTTTTTTTTTTTCTGGAGGAAAGGTAAGTTATATTTCATACCAAAAAATATTAACTTTTTTCCCTAAAATCTTAGTTATTCGCAGCATAATCATATTAGTATTTGAATTTATTGCTGCCTTCCCTTTCTCTTTAGATGTTATTCATGCCAAGAAGACTGGCATGTGAAACTAAGTGAAACTCATAGTGTTTAGATAAATACTTAACCTTACAACCCACAATAGGAGAGCGTATGGAAATTTCAGGGTCGTTTGGGCTAGTGGATGTATTTTCATGAATGTTGCTCTTTTCATGTTCTAGTTGTGTGAACTGGAGCACCTCTTTTAACCTTGATAGAGTATCCTTTAGTTTTCTCCTCTGTAAAACTAAATACTTTTAATACCTATTGTACAGGGCTGTTTGAGTTAAACGGAATAATAGATTAAATGATTAAATAATAGATTAAATGCTTAAAGAGCAAATGATAAAATGCATCACCTAACATGTAGTCAGTTTGTATCTGTTAAATATCACCCCTGCATAATTTCAGACATAAGTGGAGTGATGTGGATAAAGGTGAAAGTGGAAAGATAAATAAGACTCAGCCTCTGTTCTTTGGCCATTTATAATCAGTCACAGTGAAACTAGGACACACAAGCCTAAAGATATAGCAAAATAGTTATACAAGGAGTGATACAAAGCAGTAGGGGGATTAAGCGTAGAAGAGTTTCTTTCCTTTGGGGCTCAGGAAAGATCATCTGAGGGACAAATACATTTGAGGCAGGCTTAAATATAATCAATGTTTACAGAGGTACATTATGTAAATGCTATATGTGTAGGAATGCAGAACATGTCTAGGAACCATAGATTTAGCTCAAATTTAGCATAAGTAGTTAATACAGATAGTAAATTGTAGATACAACAATAGAAAGTAAGGTGGAATATGTAGGTCACAGGTGTATTGTAAAATAACAGAAGTTCCATATTATGTCAGTGGAAGAAAATAGGTCCATACATATTTTGTATATGAAATAACACAAGTGTTATCATTTTCCCTCCTTCACTACAGAATGTATACTGAGGATGTTACTTACAAATACAGTAAAATACTAACAGCAGTACTGACAGTGAATTTAAAAGGATGCAAAACAATTCTTATTTTTTTTTAATTCTTAAGAATATAAGCAATTGGCCCTCTTAGAAATACAAGAAAACACTTGTCTTTCTAAGACAGATTTATTTATTTCTTTATGAGGAATAAACAGTCTCTGGAAAGAATCTGGTGAGAGTAAGAGTTGACTGTTCTTTTATAGCCTGAATATTTGTGTCTTCCCAAAATTCCTATGTTAAAACCTAACCACTAGTGAGATGGTATCTGGAAGTGGTGCCTTTGGAAAATCATTTGGTCACAAAAGTAGATCCCTCATAAATGGCATTAGTACACTTATGAAAAAAAAAAAAAACACAGAGAGCTCCCTTGTCCCTTCTGCCATGTGACGCATGCCATGAGGACACAGCAGAAGAGAGCTGTCTATGAATCAAGAAATGGACTCTCACCAGACACCAGTTCTGCTAGAGCAGATGGAGAGTCCATCATGGACTTTCCAGCCTCCAGAACTGTGGGAAATAAATGTCTGTTGCTTAAGCCATCCAATCTGTGGTATTTTTGTTATAGTAGCCCAAAGGAAGTAAAACAACTGCTAAAATGGGGAAAGACTTACTACCTGGATTTTCTTTTAGACCCAGGTGAATAGGATTCTCCAATTTCTAGGGAGATCCTATTTAGCAAGGAGACTGTGGAGCCAAAGACTTTAAGACTCATATATTGACATAGATAGGACTACACTTCCTCTGGAGTCCCTAAGATAATAACAGCCTAGCTCTGAAGCTAAGATCTCTCTGTGTTCTGTGATTGGCCTTTTTACCTCTTGCCTTAGGTTCTACCCTAGTATCATTCCCTCTTCTCTTCCACTCACCCTTCCCACCCTCTCCACGCGCACACTCACACACAAACACATGCATACATATTTTGGCATTTTGATGCTAAAACTGTCATTTGCTATTTGCTCAATATATCTAAAAATATAGTTTAGAATCAAAAGTTAAATTTAACTTATTTCTTTAAAGTCAACATTCTGCCTATTGGAAGACTGCAATTGCTTTACTCCAAGTTAGAAATATTCTTTTAAAACAATGGTTTATTGAAGAATTACTATAGATGCTCAACATTAGAAATATGAAGAGTGCTGCTGCAATTCAATTGTTTGTGAACAATCCTGATGAGCATTTATCAGTCTGATCTAAAAGCTATTCCAGCAATTCATTCCTTTTCTTACACAGATACTGAAAAGATATTACAGACATCTTGAAAACTAGTGATTTGAAATGCCTTACTAACATGGAAACAGTTAATGCTAAGAAAAAGAAGCATGAATATTTTACAATAATGATGACTATGTTTTTGATTTTTCTTCATGTTACCTTTATCTAGACTAAATCTCCATAAGTGGATCTAAGTTTTGTGAGCATTGAAGCCTATTAAATCATGGAACCCTCCACAAGAATATAAAATTATAAACACAAATTTAGGTACAGGGCTTTGGAATGACCAGTACAAGTGAAAGATTTTGAATCCTAGGTTTTGTTAGATTCAGGGCAAAATCATCCCAACACATCATCTAAAATAGGAGCAACCCATTTCTGAGTACACACAAAATTGTGCTAATGTTTTCTTAGATTTCCTCTGATAAAAAATTTATGAAGAACTGTAAAATAATAATACATCCTCTTTTTTTTTTGATAGAGGTCAGGTCACCTGATCACAAGGAATTTGAATCAAATATTTTTAAGGTGAAACAGTGTTTATTCAATGGGTATCTAGCCTTACACACATCAGTGTTCTTATCTTAAATTTCTTTTTAAGAGATGCCTATTCTACATATTTCAATAAACAATACATTTCATTTTTATTTATTATTCTTAGTTGTATGTGACCTCTACTTGTTATAATTTTTGTTTTGTTCTCTTTTAATATACATTAAAATTTATATTATATATTTCGTTTTATATTTTGTTTCTCTCTTAACACATAGAATATTCTGTTTATTTGACCAATTTCCTGAACATATGAACTCTTGAACTCATATAAATACAAGACTCCTAGGACTACTATCTGGCTTCACTACATGAGTCTGAGACAAAAAAAAAAACAAAACAAAAACAAACGAACAAACAAAAATCACCACCACCACCATCAACAAAAAAAAAAAAACAACTTACTCACTTCTAGTTGGTTTTTAAATTTTGTCCATTTCTTCTACACCAGAAATGTCTTCATTCTTTGTCTGATCATTACATCAAATCAACCCTTGGCAAAAGCTTTTTCTGAATTGAAACTGAATTCAGTTCTTCTACTTCTCTGTATTTCAATGCTTCATTCAAAATTGTACTGAAGAGAGGATTTAGGCAGCTTCCTTAGCTTGTATCTTCTTATCGACAGTTTTTCATTTTCCTCTCAGTTAACCCAACCATTATTCAAAAGATATTAAAAACATAGATAGTTTCTCACTGACAAGCCACCAAGGAACCATATTGAGCTCATTCATGAATACTATTGAATTCTCACTGAAATAAAAATAACTATTGCAACAAAAATAATCAACAGAGTTCATAAATATGTCTTGAGACTGAACTGATAGTCCACATGATCTGCATTATTTAAAATTTACATATATTTATAAATACATAAAAGTAGAGGTATGAAAATCTTGGTAAGAACTGAGACCTTGGTATATATTGGCCAAATCTCCTGCTAGTATAAAATATTTGGCAAAGTTGGGTCCATTTACTCTAAATAATGTAAAATGACATTTAAAAATTATTTTAAAATGGATGTGGTATTTTGTATTTAAAAAATCCCGAACAATATCACTACCTGTGCAAAAAGAGCAACATTTAATAAAGGTTAAACAGCTTTCTTTGGCAAATGGCAAATTACATTGATCTCATTTCAATTTAATTTAATGTAATTCAATGAGTATAATTAAGCATTATTTATTTCACTGAATTGCATGATGGAAAATTCGTATAATGCAGATTCTCTATCATCAAGAAGACTGTATATTTTGAGGACATAGCTTATATAAATCAAAAATAAAACAGAATTTTAAATAATATTTAACAGATGCTTGAGAAGTACACATTTTTTTAATCATTTGCTACATAATGTGTAAGAACACTGCAAGCTAAAAATGAGAATCATCACTCAAAATCACCAATGTGACAAGATTTCTTTTTTTTTTGTGACAAGATTTCTAAATATCTGTGTTAAATACTAAAATCATATCTAATACTGAAACAGATTTTGGATTCATACACATAGCTCACTAACTTTATTATTTCATTTTAATTGAGACACAATTGACATATATAACATTGCATGAGTTTAAGGTATACAACATGTTGATTTGATACATGTTCGTATTACAATACGATTACCATGGTAGCTTTAGCTAAAACCTCCATCCTGTCATTTAATTATTTCTTTGTTGTGATGAGGTTCAGATGTAGTCTCAAAAACTTTGAAGTATATAATATAGCATTGTTAACTATAATCGCAATGCTGTGCATTAGATCCCCAGAACTTTTTCATATTTTAATTGGGAATTTGTACCCATTGATCAACTTCCCCACAATTCTTCTATTCTCAAGCCCCCAGTAACTACCATTCTACTGTTTCTACAAGTGCATTTTTTTTAGACTCCACATACAAATGATATCATATACTGTTTGCCTTTCTCTCACAGAATTACCTCATTTAGCATAATGCCTTTAAGGTCCATCCATATTGTCAAATAGGCAAGATTTCCTTCTTGCCCCCGGTAATCCATGCAACTACTTTACACTTTTTGATTAGAGAAATCGAACAATTTATAATTATGATATGCGAGAATTTACCACTGCCATTTTGTTCATTGCTTTCTGACTGTTTTGTAGTTCCATCGTTCTTCTTTTCCTCTTTTGTTGCCTATCTTTGTAGGCTGATTTTCATTGCTGGTACATTATGATTCCTTTCTCTTCATTATTTGTGAATTTATAAAGGTTCTTTCTTTGCAGTTATATAAGGTTTACACAAACAATGTTGTAGATTTAACAGTCCATTTTATGCTGAAAGCAATTTAACTTCAAGTTTATACAGAAATTACCCTCCCTCCTCCCATTTAGGTTTTTAACGTCACAAGTTACCTCTTTTTTATATTGTGTATTCATTGACAAATTACAGCAGATATAGTTATTTTCAATAGTATTTTCTTTTAATCTTCATAGTTTGTTAGAGGTTAACCCACCATCATATTACAGAATAGTTTCATGAATCTCAGAATGTATCTTTACTTTCATCAGTATGTTTTATTGTTTCATATATTTTCAGGTTACTAATTAGTGTCTTTTCATCAAGCTTGAAAAACTCCTTTCAGCATTTCCTCTAAGGCAGGTGTAGTGATGACAGACTCTTTTAGTTTTTGCTTATCTGGGAAAGCCTTTATTTTTCCTTTATTTCTGAAGGGTAACTTTGCCATATAGAGTGTTCTTGGCTGGCAATGTTTTTAATTCAGTACTTTGAATGTATCATCACCCCACTCTTTCCTGGCCTCAAAGGTTTTTCCTGAGAAATCTGCTGATAGTTTAATGAGGGTTCTTTTGTAGGTTAAAATATTTTTTTCCTCTTTCTGCTTTTAGGATTCTTTCTTTGTCTTTGAGTTGTGACAGTTTCATTATAATTTGTCTTAGAGAAGACCATTTTGGATTGAAATAATAAGATGATGTATTAGCTTCATGAACTTAGATGTCCACATCTGTCCCCAGGTTTGGGAAATTCTGTCATTTCAGGACACAGCAAGAAAGCAACCACACCCAAGCCAGGAGCAGAGCCCTCACCAGAAACCAAACTCTCCAGAACTTCCTTTTAGATTTCTAGCCTCAAGAACTATGAAGAAAAAAAAATCTCCTAAGTCACTTGTTCATGATATTTTGTTATGGTAGCTTAAGCTAATAAACACAGAGCACAACAAATAATTTCACTTCTATATGCATTATGTTCAAATGTAAAGAAATCCATGTTGATCACATTATATAAAACCTATTTGTGTGATAGAAAAATCCTTCACTGGTAATATTTATCAATGAATTACAAAAAAACCATCATTATGCCATAATTGCATTAACTATTATATATGATAAATATTATACTTTATATTAAATATAAATTCATTTAGATACCATTTTTAACTATTTAAGCTTATTTTTACTGTACACTCTTATTTGTCATTCTTTTTTTTTAATAGGTAATTTCGCACACTAAAGAGAATATATGGGATATTGAAAAGTACAAATTGGTCATGTTGGTACACAAGATTAGGAACTAGAAAATAATCCAGTGTAATGTCAGACTTTTACGACCTCATTCATTGAAAATATAGAACTGATTATTAGTTTGTGTACAGGAAAAACAATAGACTTAATTTTAGAATTTGGGCTGTGATAGCATTATAATAGATTTTCTAAGGCCTAAAGATAAGAAAATTGCCTCAAGAAACGATAAAAACTTATATTAAAATCTTCTCAAATCAGAATTATAATCATATGCCCTTCAGATATTCTAAAAATAAATATTAACTCAAACCACTCTTCTCATGCTTTCATATATAATTTCAGCTTTACATTTTATACCAATATTTTTAAAATCAGTAAAATAAAAAAATAAAAAGCTATCAAATTTAACTATGAATTTTGGAAATTACCTATGGTATTATTTAGGGTATTTGGTACCTCTGAAGATTACATTTTTTGGACTAAGTTGAGAAATGTGCATATAAAACATGAATTTTGATCAATTTAAATATTCCTGATTTATTCTTGTCCCCAGTTATATGTGTGCAAAAGGACAAACAGAAGTCTGACTAACGAGAGAAATGTCTTTTGCAGCTGAGACAAATTCACAGAGCAATACTTCTTCCCGACTCATGTTTTACCAGTCCAGAGAAGCTGTGCCAAATACCAGTCATATTCTATCATCCAGTACAGGGATTGCAATAAAGCTAGAAGCCTCACCCAGGATTAGATAATGTTTGGGGGAAACTTTATTATCCACTGACCCTGCAAGGAATGGCATAGAATGCAGAGCAAGAATCCTGGCAAGCTGTGTGGTGGTTTGTGAAAACAATCTGTTAGCTCAGAGAAAAATAGATGCCTCTGGGCCAAACTCTATGTGCTTTTTTGCTCTTCTCTCCATATCCACCGTCTCACAAGATAGGTCAAATTCCAGTGCAAGGCATATGAAGCAAGTTTTAGGTATTCTGTTGGTTTGATTTTTAAAATCCCACATAGAATATCAAATTAATAATTAAATTTACTTTGCCTTTCTCTAAAGAAAATTGTATATTTTTTTCTTTCACAAATATTATATAACCAAAGATATCCAAAAGCACAAAGCAAAATATAAACTCTAGCTTTGTTCCAACGAGGTAAGCAGTTATCAGTTTCTAAAAAAATTTTTTTGGAGAATTTTTCTTAAAAATACACATCCTCATTGTAAATGAGATGGGAACAGGAATGCCATATGTTAAGGGTATCTGAGGAGTCTGAATATTGGGTTTGTACACAATGGCAATGACCAAATACCTACTTTACTTCTAGGAAGGCAGTAAAAGTGCATGTTATTAGAAATAATGACCAACAAAAAGAGACTCATTTAAGTGAAAGTATTACTGTAAAAAAAATGGTGGTCTTCCTTCTTTTTGGTGTTCATTCATTTTATTCCTATCTGGTATTCAACATAAGTATATTAATATATCATATATACTTATATAAATATATATAAACATATTAAAATGGATATCTAATAAGCTAGTAAAGAAATACATTAGTTAGCATAAGAGTACTTACATTTTATGTAGAAGACAGCACAATGTTTGACAGAATGGCAATAAAAATAATAATGGTATTACAGAATTTATGAACAGTGATAGATTTGGATGGCAGATTTTCAGGCTCATGTCATGTCTTTTCATGCAACTGCTGTGTATGTTGCCCCAGCTTATGAGTATCTCATGATTCAGTGAAGAAACATGGCATGAGTTTTCTAACAAATTAGCCAGTAGTATTTGACCCCATTTACTTGTGTACACCACACAGTGTGTTTTGTGATATTTGATTACTGAGAATAACTACAATGTGGTCAAGACTAAGAAGAAATCACTTGCAATAGTAGATTCCTCCCTAGTTATCTTGGTCATTTTTTTCTCATGGGAAAATGTATTTATAACGCAGTCAACCAACGCTCTAGCACAACTGAATGTTAGGTGGAGCTTGCCCCTTCCTGCCTGCCTGTCTGCCTGCCTTCTTTACTTCCTTCCTTCCTTCCTCTCTTCTTTCTTTCTCTTTTTCTTTCTTTCTCTTTCTTTCTTTCTTTCTTTCTTTCTTTCTTTCTTTCTTTCTTTCTTTCTTTCTTTCCCTTTCCTTTCCTTTCCTTTCCTTTCCTTTCCTTTCCTTTCCTTTCTTTTTTAATGTTTATTTTTGAGAGAAAGAGAGGGAGAGAGCAGGGCAAGGGCAGAGAAAACAGGGGACAGAGGATTCAAAGTGGGCTCTGTGCTGACAGCAGAGAGCCCAATGCTGGGCTCAAACTCACTAACCATGAGATCATGACCTGAGCCAAAGTCAGATGCTTAACCCACTGAACCACCCAGATATCCCGCTTGGCCCCTTTGTTTAGCATGAGCTGTGTCATATACAATTGTGTAAATTCAAGAATTGCCTACTATGCCCTCCTGCTTTCATAATCACATTTGTTATCTCCTCTTCACCCTACACTACTTGTAACCCAACTTGCCACCCTAAAGAAACTGTCAGATAATTAATCAATCAATTAATTAGTAATTAATAAACTAATTCAAGTCGAGGTGTCAGTGTTTCAAATGGTTAATCATATATTTTGGATACTGGTCCATAATCAAAAGAAAGAAAGACATCTTACATGTGTCATTGCATGTTTTTTTCTCAAAGTATTTTTGAGCAAGATGAACTTCATATCAGTTTGATCAGTGTTTTCCAACTCCAATGTGCATTAGGGCGTTATCACTTAGAGGACCTTTTAAAATCTGACCATGAGACTCATCCAGAGACTCTAGTTTGACACATATGGGGTACGGTCTGGGAATCTGTGTTCATGAAGCATAGCCAGGATTGGAAACTACTGATTAAATCATAGTTTTGAACAATAGCAACTACAACAAGTTAATGCAACTACAACAAGTTTACATATTGATTATTATCCTAATCAATGCGCCCCTTGCCCCCAAAAAGAGAAAAGTCACACTTCAAGTAACAGTGGCATCCTGAGTCTAGGCAAATGCAGTAGTTTAGGAAATGTTTTATTTAATATTCAGTGTACCTGCTCCTAAAAATTCCAAGCAATTTTTGTTTGTTTGTTTTAATTTTGCTTCACAGCTGAGTATCATTGTATTATTCTTTGAGGGTTCACTTTGTTCTCACTGCTCATCTGTATCATGCTCAACTATTTTCTGTAACTAGAGAAATCTCAAAACAGGTGTTTAAAAACACTGCTATTTTCCATTTGGCTCACAAAAGGAGAACAATACAAACAGCCGTTTCCCTAAGCTTTGGATTTGCACCAGTTAGAAAGTGCTGTAACAGAAGCAATCACTCAGAGCAAGTAACATGTATTCTCTCTTCTGGGAAAGGTACAGGACACTTGAAAAATTGGTGGTTTGTGGGACTAGCATTTATGAAAAGGGAATAATCAGAATGCTGCTGTGATGAGAATAGAGAATAAGGAACATAAATATGAACATATTTGTGTGTACATATATATGTGTGTATACGTGATATTAAATTATATACATATGCATTATATATCATATAGCCACATTAATATATATAATACAATATTAAATATTAAAATATATATGTTTTAGATGACCCCAATTATGAGATTATTATATCTTTTACCCTCTTTTTATATCAGTCAACAGAAGATGGCCCAAACTATCAGGTCATCCTTAACCCCTGCACCTAATCTCTGTGTAAGTCTTCAAATACCTATTCTGTCTCCTAATGTCACCCCTTCTCAACTCCTAAAATGTTTCCTCTTTGCTTTATGATATTCATCCTCAAACTGATTTCTGATCATAACTAACCATAACTTTGTTACTCTAACAGAAATTTGCCCTTCCTTGAAGGCACTGGTGCTCCCTGCAGCTCTCTCAAATTCTGATAGTTTCTATTTTATTTTATTTTATTTTATTTATTTTATTTTTTATTTTATTTTATTTTATTTTATTTTGCAACTTTCATACAACCGAATCTAGATGTAAGTTACTTTACTCCTTTAGTCCTCATCAGTATGTTAAAATTGTTCTTGTCAAGTATATCTATGCTTCTATGTTTTTAAATCCAACTATTATTCCTCATGTTTATGACTAGTCTTCATCTTTACTGATTTAAAGGTGATTTGACCGAATTGATGATTCTCTTCTTTGATGCACTTTCTTCACATTGCATCAGAATACCACCATTGGCTTTCCTGCTACATCACTGATTAAAGCCTTATCAGTTTCTTCTGATGATCTCTTCTTTTCTTAATGGCATCTGTTGGCATCCCATGGGACCTTAGAGTTCTCCCTGGCTTCTTCCTCCAATCCTACATTTAACTCATCAGGAAATCCTGTTAGTTCTACCTTAACTTTCTCCTAAATATGACCTTCCATGTCACTTTCCTATTACTAATATCTCCCACCTGGATTACTACAAGTGGCACACAACTAATCTCTTTGCTTCCAATTGTGTCTCAAATCATTTAGGGACTGGTTTAAGATAAAAATAGTCAATTAATTGCTTACAAAATCTTAGAGGACAAAAGTCTACGTGACTGCCTTAGTTTTCAATTTTACTATCATAGAAAGACAGAACTGTTGCTGTCCAGGGTCAGAAGAGAGGAAGAAACAACAGATCACTTTAAAACTTCTCTACAACCCTAAAAATGGGTAAAATGCCAGGGAATCTCAGAATGTTAAACTTTGCATCTGGGAAGGCCATGCATATGCTCATAATTGTCAACAGAGGAAGAAGCAGAAGAAAATATCTCTACCTCTTCACTTTCTGACAATAAATTACAAGGTCACTCTACTTACACAGTAAATTTCCAGCCATCATACTTCTTCACCTTCTCTATTGGCTTTTAGTCTCCAGTTCCAATATTTAATAGGAGAGACTACTTGAAAATATAGGAAGTTGCTATCCTTATAATGTATGACATGTCTGGTATTTGGAAACAGAAAATAATAAAATTTTATCTTGGCTAAAATATAATTCCACTAAAATATTACAGTCATAAAAATTATGTTTAATTTCATAATCTAACCAGTATTAATACATATTTATTGTTTTGGTACTGTAAGGTAACATGATATACTGTAAGCCACTTAAATTTGGAGACAGCATACTTAGCTTAAAAATCTTTGTAATTAAGCAGTATTTGTTTTTATAGTAACTACAAATACTTACATTGGCCAAAATATATTGATTTCCCCCCTATTTCACTGATTTTACAAAATAATTTTTAAAATAATACTAATGATAATAAATCAAACTATGAAATTTATAAAAAAGAAATTGGTAATATATTTTTATACATTCAAATTTTAACTCCCTGAAATTCAAAGTACTCATTAGTTTGGTATATTTTCATGTATATAATTGTCTACCCTTAAAAAAAAGAATTAAAATACATAAGAATGTACACACCATGATTTCTTGAAAAATAAAACTTAAAGCATATTAAACACTCTACTATAAAGATTCTTTTAATTTAATAATAAATCATAGGAATGTCTCTGATACATCTATAAACATCACTTTTAAAAACCTCCTATATTGTTTTCTATTATGAATGCATCATGTATTATTTAATCATTCCTCCATTACAGAGCATCATGTTTTTCCAGATATTTGCACCTTTGAAAAATTGTTATAAACTTACATAAATAGATGGATAAGTGAGTAGACATATACATAGATAAAATAGGCAGATATTGATAATGATAATTTCTTAGCTTCTTACCCATAAGAACTTATGTGAAATATTTCATAGTTCTTAACATTCTGTTTCCATTGAAATTATTTAGGTATAATTAACATTTACCCATTCGTATAATATTTTTGCTTATTATGAGACCATCCACAGTATTTTTACCCAAACTTGATTTATAATAAGGGAAATACATTAAGGAACTCATCCTTACAAGAAAAAAGTTAGGCAAAAAAAGCTAATTTATAATCCCTCTCCCCTGAAAATGTAAGGCATTTTAATGAACTGAAATGCCTAGTTTCATTACAGACATCAGCACATGTAACCAAATATAAGTGGATACTCAGCTAGCAGAGTCCCTAAGTAATGTAGTTTCAAAAAAGCAAACATCAGCAAAGAAAACTTAGTTAAAACTCATTTTAATCTTTAAACCATTTTTTGAGGACAGGAAATCAGGGTGAAAACAATTTTAATGCATGAAAAGTATCTTTAAAAAACTTTTCTCAAAATCCCACCCACTCTTAATTTTCTCTCCATGGAGAAGTCTCCCCTTGGGTTTTAACAGCCTTATAAACAACCTGTTATCCAGTTCATATGATCTTTTTCACCCCACATCACTTTTCCTGGACTGCCTAAGTAACCTCCACCCTATTCTAAAGCAAATGCCTGTTGTCATTTCTTTTCGATATTGTTCTTTTTCAGCTGCACACAACACCTAATAATGAGTTGAGGAGAAAAGCAAATGCTAAGAAACACATATTAATTTTTTTTGTCCCAATCATGCTGATTATGAGATATTACATCTTAAAGCAGTTTTACTTCTGCAGATCTTCCCATGGTGGTTAATTTATTAGGAAAGTGATTTGAAGTGATTTGGTTACTCTCTTTTATTCAAATATTTTATATGTAGCACTGTTTGGTTGCATAAAAGCACTGAATCTTTTTTTACAAGTTGAAGAAACATAATACAAATATTTCTATAACCTAATATTATAGCATAATACAATATGACATAATATAAATATTTCTATAACTAATGCTATATAGCATAAGCTATTAGGGCAGAATGTTCATCAGATATTTATAAATGCAAGAACAATTAGCACAACTAATTAGTACTTCTACTTTATGTTTCTCTTGTAAAAGATAATTTTTTAAATAAGTTTTACTTATTTATTGATATATATATGAAAATGTTGCTCTAGACAGAGGGCCTGTTAACAAGGTTGAATGTTTTCTCTCACATACAGAGAGACAAAAATGACTAATCAATCTGGAGTCATCTGTTCCAATAAATAGACTAATTATTGACATTAGTTGGAACTAATTAATAATAATAGACTAATAAATGAACAGTTTGAAAATAATTACTATAAACACAGTCTTATGGGGCACCTGGGTGACTCAGTTGGTTAAGTGTCTGACTCTTATTTTGGCTCACATCATCATTTCATGGTTTGTGAGTTCAAGCCCCATGTTGGACTCTGTGCTGTCAGCTTGCTTGGGATTCTCTCTCTCATCTCTCTCTCTCTGCCCCTCCCTGTTTGCATGTGCCGGTACATGTGTCCACTCTCTCTCAAAATAAATAAATAAAAATTAAAAAAAAAAACATAGTCTTATACAATCATGACATAGCCTTTCTTGTCATTATTAGGTATAAAAGTTTTACCTGATAATTATCTTACCATATTCTGCATTTCATATGTACCACTAATGCTCTGTAAAAAACAGTAATAGTAATCATAATCTAAAAAACATGAGTGGTTGGGCCTTTCTTACATATGGTCTCAGAATGTTTCAAACTGAGACAACTGAACCTAAGAGAACTGATATCATATATTCCTAAGAGCGTATGTTCAAAAATAATTATATAATAAGATAAGACCAGGTTTTATTCATTTCATTAGTTCCAAAGAATTTAATTGGTAAATTAATTGTTCAATTAATTAATATTGATTCTGAACTTGTTTGATAAATGAGACAATCTTACAAAAGTACGAATAGTGGATGAAATAAAAGATCATTATAAGTCAGGATTGATGAAGGTAATCCTGGGAAATCCAATAGCTTTCTACTCTTAAGTAATTCGCTTTATTCTAAATGGAACTCTGTTTTTTATGAGTTAATTGCTACAGGAGAATGTAATCAATAATCCAAAGTCTTAGAGAATACAATTCTACGATTACCTATTGAGCATCTGTCTTCAAGGCTCTCTGCTGGGCACATCACAATCTTTTGACAGAGTTCTGGCTGGATAAAGGGAATCCTAACCTGACAACCTGTTTAAATTGTTACTATCAAGTCCAGAAAGTCCATATATCATAACCCACACACATCAAACATGCACACATAGACACATCCAAACTTGTTCATACAAATGATAAGGAATCAAATCTGTAGATACTAAAGACAATGTTTTTATGTTTGTGGTGTATTTTCTTAATTTCTGTTGTTCTAGTTTTCCTAGGGTAGGTAGGGGAGAAAAATATCTTCCTCAAACCTCTTGGGGTTCTTGGCAAGGCCTGAAAATTAAACTGACAAAGATAGATTAACAAGAGAAAAAGATACAAATATATTTGACATAAATTTTGTGACACAGCAGCTTTCATAAGGAAATAAAGACCCACTTAAACCTGAGTATTTTTATACTAGGTTTGATGAAGCGTGGGCAGTCATGGAGGAATATGATAAGGCAAAATATGATGTAGGTATATAGTAAACTGTGGGAAACTTAGCAAGACCTATTTGGATTTTTCTCAGAGTCCTCTCTCCGGAGACAAAAATGGTCCTCTCCTCTGGGTATAGGGGGGATACCTCTCACATGAGGTGTCTTATGACCTGTTCAAGGAAGGAAGCATTAGGGAAAAATTAGGGTGACCTTCCTGCTTCTGCTATTTTCTCAAACTTCTTCAGCTTAAAATATTCAATATGCTAAGGTGCTATATTTTGAGACAGCATGTCCTAAATTCCACTACTAAGGTACTGAATGTGATTCCCCCAAGGTAACCTAATTTATCTTGTGGCATTTGGTTGCTTTCCACAAGAGATTCAACTATAAGCCATTTATTCCATAATATAATTTAGAAAAACATTGGAGGTGATGTGTGGTTGATGCGGCCATTGTGGTTAAGTGGTATTAAGAAGCAGCGTGAATAAAATGCAACCACTAAACCTTCATTGTGGAGTTTGGGAGGATAGTTCATCTTTGGATTTTATGCCACCTGCCAGCATTGACTTTATTCATTGTAGCTTTTGCTATCCATTAAAGCATCATTAAAATAAATTCTATGAAAAAGCACTCTCATCTTTGCCTCTGATTACAAAGACTGAAGACTGTATATCAATGCAGATTTTAAATATTTGTATCATAATTGGACACAAGCTGCTCTGAACATCTGCTTGTTATCAAGAACAAGAATGACGTATCTCTTGCTCTAGATCTGTTTAATGGACAAAATCAGAAATTATGCCCACAATATGCTAAGACATTGAGCCGGCCTCTCCTTTTTTTTTTTTTTTTTTTTTACAAGAAGTTGTAGGAACTTGATCTGTGAAAAAAATATGCTGCTTCCAGCAAATATACACAGTTTCATTCTACAAAGTTATCATTTAGGACAAAATTTTGACTTTGAATGTTAGTGCATGTTATAACGTAGTCATAAAAACCATGTTGGCATCAATGCCAAGGTGCATAATCACTCATTATTATCCCCTGCACCTATTAAAGTTGTCATTAATAATTACATATTATTATTTTTATCAGGTTTTCCAATGTCTCAAGTATTTTTTTCATTGCTTTAACAATTTATCACTTGTTACTTAAGATGCATATTATTCAAAATACACCTTTAAAGATCACAACTATATATTACAAATAGATTTACCCTACTACCAGTGCTTTTTGAAAATGTACTAGGCATAGTCTTTCAAACTATAAGTCCATTTTTTTATTCAACAAATATTCACACAACAAAAATTTGTGTGTGTGTGTGTGAAAGACATGTTAAGCATGGAATAATCAGAGATGAACAAAGAGCTATAGCCCTGATTCTATAGTGGAAAGAGAGAAATAAATCAAGTAATTACTAAGTGATGCATAAATACAAACTGCTCTGTGTTATGATGGAAAGGGCTCAGACTGATGGGAAAAGGTAATACAGATTACTGACTTAGACTTGGAGGTCAGGAAAGGCATCCCCATATGATTGAAAACTAAGCTAAGTTCTTATGGATCTTGGCAAAATGGAAAAGAAAGGAGCAGAGATGGAATAAGAGCTTTCCAGATGTAGGACAACATGTGCAATAATCATGTGGTAGATAGAGCTTGATACACTATAGAAATGAAAACAGGGCCAATGTGTCTGGAGTATGTGGTGCCAAGAGGGACATCCTGTAAGAAGAGAGCAGAGAAGCAAACAAAGACTATAACTATGTCCATGTTAAAGATTTAAGTCTCTATCCTCGGAGCAATAGGGATTATTTGTTTTAAACAGGATTTAATTTTGTCATATTTAAACTTTGACAGGAGTGAAGGTGGGCAGATAAAGCTTAGAGAATAAAGAGAATAGATACCTGGTGAGCAGTTAGAGGAAATATTTAATGTGTGCCACAAAGTGTGATGATGAATGAGAAAAATGAAAATGAAGCCCCATACTTGACTTTAAAATGAGTTACCAGGCCCCTTGTCTCTGCTACTCCATTGCCTCATCTTGCCCTTCACTATTCACATTAGATCCTCAGCTTTCAGAATCACTATATACTAAAGATAGGAGAGCATGAGGTGACAGGAAGAAAAGTAGTTTCAGACCTGCTTCTTAAAAAGATGTTCTTAAGATGATCATAGAGGTTCTCCCTATCCTACTGTTTCTTCATACATTATCCTTTCCATGCAAATGATTTGTTACCTTACTCTGACATCAACATGATTTTGTTCTTGCAACACTATGATAGATTAGTAAATTTTTGTACTTTTTAGGGACTCACACACCATGGATAATTAGAATGCATGTTATTATATTCAACGAGATATTTAAGAGATAAAGTGTCCCTTTAAAAAATTCATCCCTGACAGCCTATTAAAGTGCTTGTATTTTTTTTTTTTTCTGTAAGGATCTCTTGCTGTGAATTTGGACCACAGAATATTTGTAAAGTATGTACTCTGTAGTGTCAGAACTTTGAGTTCCTAGTGGTAACTATGCTATTGGGATGCCTTGTATCTGGTAAGTCATACAGATAAAATGTTATAAAGGAAAAAGTCTGAAGATAGACAAATATGATTACAGTCAACAAAGCCTGAGCCTGGCATATGTTCATGTGAAGGGACAAAAAAAAATGCCAAAGGTCTCTGTTGGACAATCATAAAGAGAAATCTATAAAAATAAAGAGGAAAGAATTCAGGTGACAATAAACTTGTGTTTGCTTATAATCTTATATTTTCAAACCAACTCCAAAGGTTTAATTTACTAATTTTTTTCCTATCTTTTGTCAAGAATCAGAAGAACAAAAGGCTATTACCTTTGGAGTGTTTGGGTGACTCAGTCAGTTAAGCCATCTGAATCTTGATTTTGGTTCAGGTCGTGATCTCATGGTTCAGGAGTTTGAACCTTGCATCAGCATGGAGACTGCCTGGGATTCTCTCTTTCTTTCTTTCTCTCTCTCTCTCTCCCCCCGCCCCTCAATAAATAAATAAACTTAAAAAAAAGACTATTACCATATTGAAGTCTGACTGTGGGAGTAAGTATCACTCCATCATCCAACAGATTTGCCAACAGTCTTTTTTCATTCTTTTTCAAGATAGCCATTGCAGTGAGCTTTTATCAATAGAGCATCTAGATTTGATACAGAGGAACAGCTCCTTTAACAGCTAGTTAACACATCAAAGATCTCATGCTACATGAAATTCTGTGCACGAGCAGACAACTATGCTCAAGTAAAAGGGGTCTTAGTTTTTGTTAGTTGAGATCAGCCCATTCTGCTGATACACCCTTCAGGCATCCCATTGTGCTCTATGGGGGCAAGGTTAAGTCAGGAGTATTATGTGAGGTACTATATCTGGTAAGTTCTGAATCTTAAGGTTGCTGAGTCAGCCCAAAATTCAATTAACAATGTGGGAGGTCAGCCTATCAAAAAAAATACTATTTGTTCATAAGACTTCCTCCCTTTACTGAGAATAGCTATTGAAATAGCAGTACAAGAAAATATTGCCTCATGCATCTCTCTGTGACATTTCATATGGCAGATGTGAGCACCCCAATCCTTTGTTGGCTTTTATACCTTTCCCAGCCAAGAACTCCTATATCCCATGTATTAGTCAGGTAGGGCTACCATGACCAAATGTCATAGACTGAGTTGCTTAAACACTAGGAATTTAATTTCTCAGATTCTGGATTCTGGGATTCCAAGTAAGCAGTGCCAGCAGAAGTGGTTACTGGTGAGACCTTTCTCCTTGGCTAAAATTTGTCCTTGGCTTCTTGTCTTCTTGATTATCCTCCACTGGCCACTTATCAGTGCATGCATACTCCTAATATCTCTTCAACTTGTTATAAGAACAGTCTTACTGGATTAGGACCTCACCATTATAATTTCACTAAACTTTAATTAAATGTAATTATCTTCAAATGTAGTCACTTGGGAGTTAGGGCTTCACCTATGAATTTTGGAGACATAGAATTAAGTTTAAAACATTCCCCAACCCCACCTCAGCTTTTTGATCTAAGCAGAAGTCATTCCTGAACATAACCCATAGTGGCAGCAGAAGGAATGTTATCTCAGTGTTTGAAAATGAAACTATAAAAACTATACCATGAATTTCATTGTATGCTTTCTGTTTTACCCTTTCAAAGAACTCAAGTATCAATTGAATACCCCTGCTTTATTAAGAAGTATAACTGCTTCTACACTTACATATTTTTCACAAAATGATAAAACCAAGTAATAGACTTCAATCCTATGCATCTCCATTTAAGATTCCTAACTGTACCATAATTTGGCCAAGCTTGAAGTTGGAGTTTTTGGTGTTGCTATTTGTTTGGTTTATATCTAAGAGCATCACACAGATTTAAGTGAAGACACCCACCATCCATGGCCACAGAGATAAGATGTGACAACTCAACCAAAACTGTGAAATTTTTTGATATTAATAATAGATCACCATACTCAGGCACACTCTGCAAAAAAAAAAAATCAAAAAAAGACTGTTTCAATGAAATAAATGAAAAGCAATGTATATTTCATAGCTCATAAGTAAAGAAAATAAGAAAAAAATAAGTTATTTGAATTATTACAACTCCCAAGTCCATCTATCCACAAGAAATATTTGCCATTATCACGTAGATTATTTTATGCTCCGTTGAAAATTCTTTTCATGATAGGGGTTTTCTTGTCTTATACACACACACACAAGTTTAGAGTATTATACACTGACAGATTTTTCTATAATAGGAATACCTATATCGAGTGTATACTGGTTAAGAAATCTTCTTAAGTTTTGGCCAGAGAAGGAAGAGAGACAGAAGCACTGAATGCACAGCTCGCTCAAATTTTAGTATCTGGTTTACTTTTTAAAAAATTGAAAGAAATATTTGGTAATCTCTTCCACAAAAGGATAAGTCACATTTGAACAGGACCTACATAATACTTCAGTTGTGACCCAAAAAACTCACTTTGGGTGCTTCAGGCAGTATTAAGTCCTACAGCCCTATCAGTGGCAAAGGTAAGCACATTACTTTGATGATGTGCCTTCAGCTTGAATACATCTATTGGACTTGACCGTGGGCTCCTTGAGTTCTAACAAGGGAGGGGAAAGATCAAAGATCATAATCCTTGCTCCAGGTAAGCTTTATTGCATGGACATCATTCTAGGCCACACATTTTCTTTCCTTTGAAGATAAATGTTTAAAGTACTATTATTTGTGACTGTCATACACTTAAATATACCTTGCAAAATAATGTTACTATTACAGTAATTTTAGATTCCCTCAATTTAAAGAGCAGTTTTCAAGAATGACCAGTTTAGGTTTTAAAGAAACCTCTAACTTCAAAATGTCCATACTTATTTCAATTATGGAAGTTACACTTTTTGAGTAACTACTAAAATAATTAATAATTTTAAGCAATCAATATTTATTTTTTTTAATTTTTTTAACGTTTATTTATTTTTGAGAGAAAGAGAGACAGAGCATGAACAGGGGAGGGACAGAGAGAGAGGAGACACAGAATCTGAAACAGGCTCCAGGCTCTGAGCTGTTAGCACAGAGCCCGACGTGGGGCTTGAACTCACGGACCATGAGATCATGACCAGAGCCGAAGTCGGACACTTAACCGACCAAGCCACCCAGGCGCCCCTAAGCAATCAATATTTAAATAATATTCTCAGAGTTCCATGATTTAACAGCATTAAAATGATTTGTTTAAATTAGCCATAGTGAGAAAGTATTATTAATATAAAGAGCATTTAAAAGCATGAATGGAACCTTAGTGATCATAATTAAAAATTCCTTCATGTATAGTTGAAGTCTAAGCCAGAGAATAAGAGAGAGAATCTGAGGTCATACAAGTAGTTGACATGAAATCACATTTATATCCATTTGAGCAAATTACAAAGTGAAGACTATTTCCAAGGTTCAAAAACATATTTTTTGAAGAAAATATATCATGGAATTTGGCTTTAAAAAAGAAAATAATTGAAATTATATTTTACTACCAAAGTATTTTTCTTTGTAAGTTGTGAAGATTAGAAAAGACTAGTAGAAGGCACCTGGGTAGCTCAGACAGTTAAGTGTGTCCGACTTTGGTTCAGGTCATGATCTCACAGTCCATGAGTTCGAGCCCCACATCTGGCTCTGTGCTGAAAGCGCAAAGCCTGCTTGGAGCCTCTGTCTCCCTCTCTCTGCCCCTCCCCTGCTTGTGAGCTCGCTCTCTGTCTCTCAAAAATAAATAAACATTTAAAAAAATCACACAAAAAAGAAAATACTAGAAGATAATTAGAATTTAGTTCAAAACTATTTACAGAAAACTTTCAGGAAAACATCTATTTTATCTATTTATAAAGGCAAAGGGGTCAAAAAAAAGAGCAATAAACAGGAATGACAGGATTCACGTTTGCATTCAGAAATATCTCTCTGGAGACAACACAGAAAATGAGTTAGAACAAAAAACTACTGAATACAGGCATAGCCATTAAGGTATAGTACCATTCATAAAGTAGTTGTTATTTGTTTTTATTGTCATTTTTATTTTTTTTATTATTATTATTATTTTTAAATTTTTTTTTAACGTTTATTTATTTTTGAGACAGAGAGAGACAGAGCATGAACGGGGGAGGGGCAGAGAGAGAGGGAGACACAGAATCGGAACCAGGCTCCAGGCTCTGAGCCATCAGCCCAGAGCCCGACGCGGGGCTCGAACTCACAGACCGCGAGATCGTGACCTGAGTTGAAGTTGGACGCTTAACCGACTGAGCCACCCAGGCGCCCCTTTATTGTCATTTTTCTAAAGAGAATTATATTTAATATCTACTGAGCATTTTCTTCCTGGCATAGTTCTAGGTACTTTGCCAGCATTATATCATTTCATCCCACAATATGCTCTAAGGTAGTGCTATGTCTAATTTACAGATAAAGAGACTAAATATTAGAGAATAGAGTGGTTAGTTAAATTAGTCAAGATTATAAAACAGTTGGTTGTGGTTTCAGAATTTGAACCCAGGGCATCAGATTTCCACTGTCATAACTGCTGCTCTCTACTATAAATGAGGAAAGTCTTCTGATCTTTGCCCTTCACAGTCCCTGTAGGAGGGCAGGACTTCTTGTATTGACATAATGCATTTATTTAAAAATCATTAATATTCCCAAGGTATATATTATTATAAAATTATGACAGGTATGGCTTGGAAATGTGAGTGTATTACTGGGATTCCTGTTGTTTATAGACAGCCATCACTTACAAAGAAACTCTTTGATTTTAGGTACATGCCATAATGATGTTTAAAAAATCATATGATGCATTCTTGTCATATATTATAATAGTTATTTCTTAATACTGCTATCTTTTTTGTTCATTTTTCAGGAAAGATAAAAGAATAATAATTAGAAGACAAAGACAAAACAAAAAACTCTGTACTATGGAAAACCCAAACCAATATAATCACCAAATATTAAAACGTATTATACAGGTCCTGATATAAAACAAATGGGCATGAAAGTGTTCATACCACCAAAATAAGAAAGCAGATCATACTTCTCTTTAAACCATGGGGGAGTTATGAACATGAAGAAATCTAAAAGAACTGACTTGCATAGGAATGAGTCATTCCTAGATGAGCAAGAGGTTTTTATACTTGGGGCCAGATGATAATGTTGGGTGCTAAGCTGACAGAAGAACAAGCCTAGCAAAGATGAATACTCTTCACTTAGATTAGGAAACACCAGAAAATCTTGACAAATCAATTTTTGGATTTTTGGATTCAGAGTGACACCCAAAGCAGACACCATGCTTTCTGTAAGATTCTCCTACATGGGGATTTTGCTGAGAAAGCAGAGACTGGGGAGAGGCCTGGATAGCAGGAACAATTCACGTGATTTCATAATCTCCCCATCTCCTGACACCTGCATCTCACAGTCTTGCATCATCAACATCCAACAATCACTCAGGCTCACATGGCATTGCAACCCAGCTATTACTTTTTAATCTGCAGTCTTACAATCTCAGTCCTGAGACTATACAGTCCCTGATTTCTCAGTTTCAATTCTCATGATCTCCTGCTCCTTAAGTCAAGCAGTTTCCAAGTCTAGCATCCTTGTAATCTTAGGGTTTTGAAGTCCAACTTATTTGTATTCTCATTTTTCAAGGTCAATTAGTTGCACAGTGTTTTATTAGATGTCTCTCCCAGAAGAAAAGGCCTGAACTCATCTTTAGAGCGTTTGAAAAATGAGATGAGCTGTCTAACCAAAGTTGTAATAATAACCAAATTCAGTACAACTTTCAATATGATCAAAGATATTAACTCAGCAGAGGTAGAAGAAATTGAGTACTAGCCTAATATTTGAAGACAGCAACCTAGTTTCCTAGTGCTTGTATTCTAAAGCCCAGTCAAATGAAACTTAAACACAGTCACATATATTATAATCTTAATTTGGCCAAATTTCTATCACCTGGCCTCCAGAAGACATCCATATGACCAACTCACTATGGTTGTATTCTGATTCCTGGGGATTGGCATCAGTTCAGAACCAGTGTTCAGGTGTCCATTTCTTTCTTCAGTATAGAGTCATATTTGTAGACGGACTTTGATCAGTTTAGGGAATGCTGGCTGGAAACATTAGAGAACATATTTATAGCAGTTTTAACAGTCCTTTCTCAAGACGTACAGTTTCACTCCACAGGTCAAGCTCTGTGAAATAACTTATAGCTGAGAATTAGATCAAAGTCCTTGATTACCACTCTAGTGAATCATTTCAGAACTCTATTCAGAAGTGAATTTTCTGTTTTTAGTTTCACAATTAAGTATCCCTTTATAGGCTTATCACTTATTTCCATCCTAGAGAAAATATGATCAATTAGCTAAAACCAAAGATGACTACATTTAAAAATATTATATCCACCACTGGGTCCTGGCTAACCATTATGATCATCAGACGCCATAGTACTTGCCCTCTATTATTCTGGAATTACATAACCAACATGATAATCAAAGATCCTATTTCAATAGCAATATTCATATTTTGTTTCCATTTGCAGAGGACAGCTATAGCAACATGGCCTCCTGACGTGTACTCCAGATCTTCATGGAGAAATATTTATGAAACAGGTGAGTACATGACAAATCTCTTCAGCAATGCTTTTAGCCTGCCTTTGGACTCTTTTCCTTTTCATTACAACAGTGAATTTCTGGAATCTCCACTTCATTTAGTGGAGTACACCACTGGGTCTAGATTTCTTGCCAAACAGCTGAGCAATCTGTTAGAATCTTTCCCAGAATATGAGTAAGTATATCCACACTAATGTATTTGGCTTAGTTTAAAGTTGTATTTTTTCTAGTTATTTTAGCATCATTAAAATATATTGTTGTACATAGTTATCAGGTTAGATCCTAAATAAATTAGCAACATTTTACAATTACTTTGGTGTGTAGGTTTTTACCTCCTGGGTAAAATATTCCACCTGCACCTTTAGAGCAAGCTTAAATCTGAGACTAGTTATTTGCCTGATGGAAATAAAAAGTGGCAGAGATTTGCCACCAGGAACATTGTGATTGATTTGCTAAAACAAAACGTAAAGAAAAATTAAATAACAAAAATAACAATAAAATGTTGCATTACATGGGTCTCATGTATTTAGGAATAAATTTATCAGGAAAGGAATTAGAGATTTTAGCTAGTATTAGTCAGTGTTTTCTGAGGTCAGGATGCTCAGAATAATTTGCTATCACAGAAGTATCCTCATTCCAATCATTACATTATTTCCAAATCAATTATTTTAACTTTCACATATTGGTGAGAATTCCACCTATAATAAAGCAAATTATATGATTAGGCTCTGTTTATTCTTTTTTGTGTGTATATTTTCCAGTTTTTATTTACATTCCAGTTAGTTAACATACAGTGTAATATTAGTTTCAGGTGTATAACATAGTGATTCAACATTTATATACGATATCCAGTACTCATCACAAGTGCCCTCCTTAATACCCATCACCCACTCAAACAATCACCCCCACAACTCCCCTCCATCAGCCCTTAGTTTGTTATCTATAGTTAAGAGTCTATTGTATGGTTTGCCTGTTTTTCCCCTATGTTCATTTGTTTATTAAATTCCACATATGAGTGAAATCATACGATATTTGTCTCTCCGTGACTCACTTATTCGCTTAGCATAATCCTTCATCCACGTCATTTCAAATGGCAAGAATTCATTTTTTTATCGCTAAGTAATATTCCATTGTGTGAAAAATATGTTTGTATGTGTGCATGTATGTATGTGTGTCTATGAAATATATATATATATATATAAAATATGTAATCTTTATATATAACATATATATAATATATAATGTGTGTGTATATACATATACACATATATATATATATATATATATATATATATATATATATCTTTATCCATTCATCAGTTGATGGACATTTGGGTTCTTTCTATAATTTGGCTATTGTTGATAATACAGCTGTAAACATCAGGGTTCACGTGTCTCTTGAAATAAGATTATTTCAACAATATTAATTCTTCCAATCCATGAACATGGAATGTTTTTCCATTTCTTTGTGTCTTCTTTAATTTCTTTCACAAGTGGTTTATAATTTTCAGAGTACAAATATTTTACCACTTTGGTTAGTTTTATTCCTGGGTATCTTGCCATCTACAAATAGTTAGTAGTCTCTGTTTCTGATTTTGTTGATGTTGTTTTATCTTGTTCCTATGGGTATTTATCCTCATGGCTTCACAAGAGTACTCTACCAAACATTTAAAGAAGACTTAATATATATTCTTCTCAATTTTTTTTCCAAAAAAATAGAAGAGGAAGGAAATTTTCCAAATTCATCCTATGAGGTCAGCACTATCCTGATACAAAACACATAAAAACACCAGAAGAAAAGAGAACTACAGCCCAATATATCTGATGAACAGGGATGCAAAAATCCTCAACAAATATTGGAAAACTGAATCCAACAACACATTAAAAAAAATCACTCACCAAAATCAGGTGGGATTTATTCCTGGGATGTCATGTTTTGTCATATTAACAAAACAATCAAAATGATACATCACATCAATGAGAAAAGATGAAAAACATATGATCATTCCAAGATGGAAAAATAAGTATTTGACAAAGTACAACATTCATTTATAATAAAAATCCTCAACAAAGTAGGCTTAGGGATACTATACCTCAACATAACAAAGAACTTATATGAAAAACTCACATATAACATCATACTCAATAGGGAAAAACTGAGCTTTTCCCCTAATGTCAGAACAAGGCAAGGATTTCTACTCTTATCACTTTTATTAAACATAGTACTGTAAGTCCTAGCCACAGCAATCAGACAAGAAAAAGAAATAAAAAGCATCCAAATCAGTAAGAAAAAAGTAAAATTTTCAATATTTGTGGATGGCATGATACTATATAGAGAAAACCCTAAAGACCACCAAAAAACTGATGGAACTGATAAATAATTTGGTAAAGTTGCAGGATACAAAATCAATGTACAGAAATCTGTTTCCTTTATGTACACCAATAATGAACCAACAGAAAGAGAAATCAAGGAATTGATTCCATACACAATTGCACCTAAAATAATAAGATACCTAGGAATAAACCTAACCAAAGAGGTGTAAGACCTGTACTCTGAAAGCTATAAAACACTGATGAAAAAAATTGAAGATGACACAAAGAAATGGAAAAACATTCCATGTTCATGGATTGGAAGAATTAATATTGTTGAAATGTCTATAGAACCCAAAGTAATGTACACATTTAATGCAACAAGTATGTGTGAGGATGTGGACAAATAGGAACTCTCATGCTCTGTTGATAGGAATGCTAACTAGTACAAAGCCACTGTGGAAGACAGTATGGAGATTCCTCAAAAAAATTAATAATAGAAATACTCTATGATCTAGTAATTCTGCTACTGGGTACTTACCCAAAAAATACAAAAACACTAATTTAAAGAGATATATGTACCCCTATGTTTATTGTAGCAATATTTACAATAGCCAAACTATGGAAGCAAGTGTCCTTTGATAGATAAATGGATAAAGATAATGAATGGATAAAGAAGATGTGGTATATATTAGTGTACCATATAAAAACAAAATGAAATCTTTACATTTGCAACAACATGGATGAATCTAGAGTATAATGCTAAGTGAAATAAGCCAGTAAGCCAGTCAGATACCATATGACTTAACCCATATGTGTAATTTAAGGAACAAAACAAATGAACAATGACAAAAAAGAGACATATCATAAAACATACTCTTGACCATACAGAAAACAGATGGTTAGCAGAGGGGAGATGGGTGGGGAGCTGGGTGAAATAAGTGAAGGGGATTAGGAATATACTTATGATGAACACTGTGTAATATATGGAACTAATGAAACACTATCCTGTACACCTAAAACTAATATAACAATGTATATTAACTACATTGGAGTTAAGAAAAAAAATAATAACTATGAGTATTTCTGTGTGTGTGTGTGTGTGTGTGTGTGTGTGTGTGTGTGTGTGTGTAGTCATAAAAAAACTCTGTCTTCTGTCAGGCTTTCAAGCTCTGCCTTCATTCTTATCTTTATTATCCCCACCTCAATGGTTTTTTAACTATCCATCAGGTCTACCAAAAACTTGCCTTCAATAGGTGTCTTATGCCAGATAACTCTAGAGGATAATTTAAGCATCTATTTTGCTTCTATATGTGAGGTATTAATATTAGTCCATTTCCAGGGGTGAGTGAATATTCCCTGCTTTCATACCCAACAAAACCAGATTCCAGTCCTTAAAGACTGGTCCTCACTTATAGTATATCGTTATCAGCCAAAATAAAGCATAAGAAAAAGAACAAAACCAGGTATTTTAATCTAGATGTAATACAGAGAATTAAATATTTACAAAAGTATCGGAAAGATTAGAGGAAGAGTGGGCCTTAGCCTCAAACTCCAGGAAGTCTTCCAGAACTAACTGACCAAGGAAACTAATCTGACCACCAGAACTTGAATTCAAGACTAAAAAACTCCATTCCCATAATCCAGAATAAAAAGCCATTGCTACTAATGTACCTATCTTTTCATACCCAGAAAGCTGGGAACTAAACACTAGAATGCAGTTTCAGAGAAAAACTAAAATAGCCCAAAAGAACAAGTAGATGTTCTTGGGTTTTTTTTCCCCATTTACCTCCACCTTCTAAATTCCATACAAATATATTTAATAGGCAGAACCTAATTTACTCTTTGTAAAAGAAAAGAATGATGGCTGAGTTACTCAATATAGAGTATCCACTATACTTCACAAGAAAAATCAAAGCATCCAATCGGCATCCAAGTATCTATGTTATAAAATGATAATTGAAAATGTACCTATATGTGAAGGTGTATGTATGAAATACATGTTAAAATGTTGGTTCATAAAGTTATTTTGCAAAAATAGAAATAATTGGGCATGAATGTGAGGATATTGTCATAGCATTCCTCTAAAGTATATCAATAATTTTATCTCGAAGTCACTAATGAGAAGACAGATGAATAAGTATTGTGAGTTTACCTGGCAGTATGTTGTATAAGTTATAATTAACCTTTAATATTGTTCTTAGGTGGTATTCATCTTCTACCTTATTATAGGAAGGGCAATGGAAGTGCAGTTGTTAAACTGAAATAATTGTAGAGCTGGTCACAAATAAGCCATAATTTGTAAGTATTTATGATATCTAATATTCTTCCATGTTTGTTAGACACAATTTTTATTCATTTACTTACTTAGGTACAATATCAGATTTGTAAGGTCTCTATTTTAATGAGAGAAGAACTGGACTTTTATACTTATATACTCATGTAAATTATTTCCTATATAGTGGAATTTATATGGCTGCTATCAACCTCTAGACAAAAAAAAAAAATTCCTACCTACTAATTTATAATCCCTGGGGTTCTGGACATTATAAGACTCCTCTTAGCCAGGATGATAACAGTTGGATTGGTTCACTGATTTTTTTTTTTCTGCAAAACATATTGCTGCTTAAGAGATTTCAATATCTCAAATAACAAAGATTAATTATGGGTAAAATTTGGGATAATGAAGGGTCAGATTTCTGGTCTTGTGTCTATATGACAAGGGTACTTTAGTAATGACCTGTCCCCATCATACTAGGGTGTTATGGCTGAATTGCATTCCCCCAATACTCATATTGAAGTCCTAACTTCCAGTATGTCAGAACGTGTCTATATTTGGAGACAGAATCTTTAAAGTGGTAATTAAGGTATAATGAGGTCATTATGGTGGGTCCTAATATCATGTCCTTGGACATGACTCATGTCCTTATAAGAAGAGAAAATTAAAACACAGAGGCACAGAACGGACACTATGTGAAAACATACAGAGAAGATACACATCTATAAACCAAGGAGAAAGACCTCAGAAGAAACTTGTGGTCATCTAGTCTTTGTTGTGGCAGTTCTAGTAAACTAGAGACATATACGAGGGGATGTGAAATACTTTGGTTGGGGATGGGAACAGTTAGAATGTTGAACAAATTTTTCCTTAAATAATTAGCTAAAAGGGGCTGAAAGAATCTGAAACTTTGCATTTAGTAAAATTAAGGCCAAGTGTACTTACCCTAGGACTATTTGCTTAGGTGCCATATTTAATGTACAATATAGCTTATATTTCCTGAGTTCATTCAACAAGTTAAATCACATCTAAAAGAATTTCAATACTATTTCTTTCCATTGCTGTTCCTCCTAACAAGGCCTAGATTTAGAAACACACACACACATGCGCACACACACACACACACACACACACACAAGTCCATACAAGTACAGATGGTTTTACCTAAAAGCTGAAAAAATTAAGCTTCAGGGCTGTCATACACTTGTGATCTTTTTAACTTAGATCTGTATCTAACTTTGTGTTTATGTGTGTATGTTTGTAGTTTTATGTTACTTTCATGAATTAAAACTAACTCTCATCACCAGGTAGAATGCCCCTCTGTTTGCAGGTATTTTATCTCAATTAGAATGACAAAGATGACTAGTGTTTACATACTTGAGTATGAGTTCATTCATGTTGAGTTCATTCAACAAGTTAAATCACATCTAAAAGAATTTCAATACTATTTCTTTCCATTGCTGTTCCTCCTAACAAGGCCTAGATTTAGAAACACACACACACATGCGCGCGCACACACACACACACACACACACACACAAGTCCATACAAGTACAGATGGTTTTACCTAAAAGCTGAAAAAATTAAGCTTCAGGGCTGTCATACACTTGTGATCTTTTTAACTTAGATCTGTATCTAACTTTGTGTTATGTGTTTATGTTTGTAGTTTTATGTTACTTTCATGAATTAAAACTAACTCTCATCACCAGCTAGAATGCCCCTCTGTTTGCAGGTATTTTATCTCAATTAGAATGACAAAGATGACTAGTGTTTACATACTTCTTCACTGGGCTTCTCACTGTTGACTTGCTGATAGCAAAGACTTGTTTTCTCAAGGCCTATCAGAACACCTGACAAATAACAATATTCTATAATTATCTGTTAATGGAAGGGAGAGGGAAAAAGAAGATAGCATAATTAAAACAGGGACAAATAATTTCTTAGAAATAAAGGTGCTATATAATTTTAAATCAAAAAAAAAAAAAGAAAAAGAGAAAGAAGAGTTACAAGAATGTAACAGCACAAAGTAAAGGTTTAAGTACTATTTAATATTACATACTATTTGGACAAGAAGATCTCATTATGATGGAGAATACATAGTCTCACTTATGACACTAAGGTTTTAAATGGTTTACTTCTAATAAGTAGAAAAAAGCAATATACTGAATTTGTTTTGCACAGTTATTATTATTCCATAATTAAATATTAGGCAGATTTCATCAAAATGCACATTAAAAATCAGCATTTATGTCTTTCCAATATGATAGAATATTCCTTCAGGCAAGAGTTAAAGATATCTACTAGCTTCACTGATGCCTGCTTTTGTGTGCACTCTATTTGATTTTGTCATCACTTGAGAATACATCAAAGAGACATAGATCTAAATTCAGGGGATCATTAATGGAACTCCTAACCTGGCTCACCATGTTACAATCATAAAACTTGTGTGCAAATTATAGCTACATCCCTTATGATTCAACTAGTAAGTCAGATGAGGAGAAAACCATAGAGTTCAGCCTTGATAGAGCTCATATTTCCTGAAGCATAATAAAGAACAGACATGGAAATAGCATATCAGCTGCCAAGAAGGATTGAAAAAAAAAATTGGCATGGAAGAGCTTTATATTGTAAGAATATCTGCTTTAATTCCCTGGTCTCTCTTAATAAGTAAATAAGCAACTGAATAAACAAACCCCGAAACTTGATTTCTGGGATCCTAAAAGGACAGCATACTTGGGAGATTTTTTTTAATGTAATCTTAATTTATGAGCATCTGGAAACAAGGATCAGAATGAAGATTGTTCATTTATCAACAGAGCTATTAGATTATGCTGGCTTTGTTTGTTTGCTTTTATTCCTACTGCTCTTAATATGTAGGGATGATAAGAAGGAAGAAGATGGTCATTAGCCCACTCACTTATTTTACTTATTATTTCTCTGATCCAGAAGTCATGATATAAAATGCAGGTGTTACATATGCATTTAATCTTCTAAGCCTATGGTTAACCTTCAAAAGAGGCTGAATTAGATGATTCCTAATTAATTATGTTAATTGTATAGATTTTTCAGCAAAGGTTTTCCCACCAAAAGGGAACTTTGTAGAAAAAAAAAATATGGGTAGCAGGCAGTGCAGTTATCAAACGAATTTCTATCCCAGCACATAGAGCTGGATTTGGCCGAGTGCACATATGGAAGTGAATTACATACTCAAACATAAATACACACATTTTACTACTGTATTTTTTCTACTTCCTTTCCCTTTTCACAATTAAAATAAATTTTCTGTGATATAAACTGATGAACATTTTTAAGAATCATCAAAGTCTCTGCCAGACTTCCAACGTTTAAAATGTGAGACACAGAATAAGAGGCATAAGCTTTGCGGGAGAGAGAGAGTGGTAGACTGCTACACTTGCCTACATCCTACACTAAAGACAGGGCTATTACAGAAGCAGGGGAAAGAGTTACCAAAAACTCAGAAGGTGAAGTTATACCCAAAGTTGTTAGTGTAAATGAAAGCAATAGATATGAGAGAATATTTGAGGATATTAGTCTATAGATTAGTCTATATTAGTCTCTAGATTCTGGGCAGGAAAACACTGGGAGCAGGAATGTGTCAAAATATATAAGAAGGATTAGAGTTCAATTATTTAAAGAGGTAAGGATTTCTAGAGATGGACTTCACTTTATATTTAAGCCACATAACCAAGAAGACAATATTATTACTAAACATAAATATGTAGATTACAAATTCATTCCTTTTGATAAATGGAAATGCCTACCTCTTTAATCTTAAACTTTATTTACCTGTAATAAAAGGAACAAAGTATTCTGAATTAAGCAGTTCCAAGTAAGCTGTCATAGTATTCAGAACAACTTACAGATTTTTCAAATAACTGCAGTTAGAGAATTTCTCGAGAATTAAATCTAAAAGAAACTACGTATTTGACAAAAGCCAGAATATTTTGAAAAATATATTTTTAAATATGAAATTTATTGCCAAATTGGTTTCCATACAACACCCAGTGCTCATCCCAAAAGGTGCCCTCCTCAATACCCATAACCCACCCACCCGTCCCTTCCACCCCCCCATCAACCCTCAGTTTATTCTCAGTTTTTAAGAGTCTCTTATGTTTTGGCTCCCTCCCTCTATAACCTTTTTTTTCCCCCTTCCCTTCCCCCACGGTATTCTGGTAAGTTTCTCAGGATCCACATAAGAGTGAAAACATATGGTATCTGTCTTTCTCTGTACGACTTATTTCACTTAGCATAACACTCTCCAGTTCCACCCACGTTGCTACAAAAGCCAATATTTCATTCTTTCTCATTGCCACGTAGTATTCCATTGTGTATATAAACCACAGTTTCTTTATCCATTCATCAGTTGATGGACATTTAGGCTCTTTGCATAATTTGGCTATTGTTGAGAGTGCTGCTATAAACATTGGGGTACAAGTGCCCCTATGCATCAGCACTTCTGTATCCCTTGGGTAAATTCCTAGCAGTGCTATTGCTGGGACATAGGGTAGATCTATTTTTAATTTTTTGAGGAACCTCCACACCGTTTTCCAGGGTGGCTGCACCAGTTTGCATTCCCACCAACAGTGCAAGAGGGTTCCCATTTCAGTGAAGAAATGGGCAGAAAACATGAATACACACTTCTCTAAAGAAGACATCCAGATGGCCAACAGGCACATGAAAAGATGCTCAACGTCGCTCCTCATCATGGAAATACAAATCAAAACTACACTCAGATACCACCTCATGCCAGTCAGAGTGGCTAAAATGAACAAATCAGGAGACTATAGATGCTGGCAAGGATGTGGAGAAACGTGAAAAATATTTTAAAAGATATTTTTTCACTTTAAAAGTAACATTATATTATTCTTCACAGTTCTATTAAAATTATTTTGTATTCATTAACATTATTTAATTTTAAAATTAAATGAAACTTGATGACAATTTAAATAACATTTTTGAAAAAAAGTTAAACTGTTTATTTTGTATTCTAGAGGAATTAAATCAGACAATGTGAACGAATGCTTATGGACACTAAATCTATTAATAATACATTTAGGGATTTAAGAGTCAAAGATACTCCCATATAGTGTATATTTCAAATGAAGTATATCACTTCACCTAACTTATTTGTCTATGTCAATTATTTCAATGCTATTATTGACAGAGTATTATTTTTCCCTCTTATTTTCTTATCAAGCTAGAGGAACTATCACAAACTAAGCAAAATGAAGACAATAATTCCAACTTGTATTCTTGTATGCATGGTTCTCTCACCTTTACTATTCCATTTTACCTTCCTGTTAAATCTGTTGATTTGATTTGATTCCTCTACCCATCCTGTAAGAGACAGCAAGTAATAGCTACCTCACCTCAGAGATTTTACGGACATAAACAAATAAAAATTATATCTTTTATGTGGATAATGTCCCTAACATGGAATGATTCTTAAAAAACTTAGAATATGGGGTTGACTAGTGCCTCCATTCCTGGTTGGGGGGTGGGGGGGGATGTATACATACACTCGCGCACGTGCGCGCGCACGCGCAGACACACACACACACACACACAAATACTTGAAACCTATGAATTTGACCTTACTTGAAGAAGCAACTTTGCAGATGGAAGTAAGTTAAGGATCCTGAGATGGGATCCTACTGGATATAGGGTAGGCTCCAAATCACAAGCGTTTTTCTAAAACCTTAAAAGAGTAAAGCAGAGGGAAGTTTGGGAAACAAAGAAATACAGAAACAAATCAGGTGAAGATGTAGGCACAGTGATTAGAGTTATGTAGCCCCAAACCAAGGAATGTCTGGAGCCACCAGAAATTGGAAGAGGAAAGGGAGGATTTTCCTCTACAGTCTTCAGAGGGAGTGTGGCGCTGCTGACAGGCTGATTTTAGGTTGCTGTCCTCCAAAACTGTTAGAGAATAAGTTTCTGTTGTTTTTAAGCCACCTCGTGTGTGGTAATTTGTTACAGCAGCTCTAGCAAAAAAATATGAAGTATATTACTTAACATGGAAATTTATAAATAAGTCATCATATATCATTATTTTTCCCTAAGATATTTCCCTCAATATTTGTACTAATAACGCCTTCTACTTCTCTAGTCTAATCTATAAAATTCAAAATTTTGGTTAGAAAAATTGGCCATATTACACAAAAGTACTTAATTTTCTATTACAAATACTGTATCATGTCTACTCTTATATTATGAAATACTAAGTTTAAAAACTGAACAAATGCTCATAGGGCACGGATGATCATATTCTGTATGCAAAACTGGATATTTGAAGCCTAACTGCAAATGAGCATTAGACAATTTCAACCCATGTGTGTAATTACCTGCCTTTGTGGTTCTGAGAAAGCAACTCAGACTTAGAGCATGTCAACTTTCAGCCATTCTTTCCGTAACATTTTTGTTCTAGCTAGGATAGGGCTTTCTGAATAAAATTTGTCATACCATACTTGTACCTCTCATCAATTGTCTTCATGTAGTCAAATTCGATAAAGGCAATTATAGCCTGAGTAATGATAATCATTTCCTATGTAATAAAACAGAGTAAGTGAACATTACAACTCAACAATAATTTATAGCATTGGGCATAATCTGTGAGGTCAGGTGCAGGGGACACTTCTAACTCAGGATGACTGAGTGTTCTGCTTGAGCCAAGAAATACCACTTACAGAGCCAAATTAAGGTAGCAACTTGAATGTTCTGAAAATGGAATCTTTCATATATTCAGTGTAAGTGTTAATGGTTTCACAGAACTCTACGGGGCAGTATATCAGTAACAAACACATACTGTATTATATTTCATATAGGTTAGGGTATCTTGACTATGATTTAAAAAAGTGATTCTTTTAAACTTAATAGATTCTTCCACAGGTTTTACTGGAGTGAGATGTTTACTGGTGTCCCCTGAGTTGATTTTATCAGTCTATAAATTGGTAAGAACCATCTCCTAGGGGGACAGAGTTGTGCACATAGCATTGTTTCCATTTTACAGAAATAATGTAGACCTGTACATGCTATAGCCTTTTAGAATTGAAATATGATGAGGTCAGTTAACTTGTATTCATCAGTCATGCATAACATGCGTCTAGAGAAGTTCTAAGCTTCTAAGGTAATTTTAAATTGTATTTTTGCATAGTGTCTATGCTGAACTGGTTTCTATTTTTTTAAGACTAATGTTTTTATATTTCATAGTGTACTTCAGTATCCTAGAATCTATTTGCTTGCATATTATCTCTTTTGATCCTTATGACCACTCTGTGAAAGAATATTTTAGAGCAAATATTATACTCCACATTTTTAAAATTTGTAAATGAAGACTGGAAGTTTTTGAATTTCCCAGTTATATGATGAGACCAAAGCGAAGGCATCTCCTCTCTGACGTTGCCTTATATCTCACTTTCCTCATTAGAACATTCTGATGGGATTATAAGATATCCCTGGCATTTAAACCAAAAAAATATATGATGCCTGGAATTATCTGAAGGAATTTTTGTTGGTTGCCTAGACCTGCAATAACCTGAATGTAGATTTTTATATATTTGGATTTTAGATATTCATAGATACTAGAATAGAAGTTAGGAAATATGAGCACTCCTACCAAATCAGAATATAGGAGCATAAATTTTTTTAGAAAGAGAGAAAAAACAAATTTCAAGCATACACTAATGCCCACTAATGCCCAAACTTAGTGGCTTGAAACCACAAAGTTTATTTCTCATTCACCAAATAAAAATAAATTCTAATGTGGGAACGGAGAGGGGTCAGTTGCCATTATTCATTGTGGTCACTTACGTAATGCAGACTGATAGAGTCTCTACCTCAACACATGCTTCCATACATGTCATATCACAAAAAGAGTATAGCTGAGGATCTCTCTTCTGCAATGGAATCCTTTGGCAAGGAAGGCATTTGTATCATTTATAGCCACAATTGATTCACCAGAACTAGTTGTAGCTCAGTTCAAAGGGATGGGGAAAGTACAATACGCAGGTGTGACTGGAAGGAGAGGGAAGCCAGTTATCAGTGAGCAGTTCAAATGTATGCCACAGATAAAAAGATAGGCTTTTTTATTTTATTTGCATTATTTAAAAAAAATTAATGTTTATTTATTTTTGAGATAGAGAGAGACAGAGCATGAACAGGGGAGGGTCAGAGAGAGAGGGAGACACAGAATCTGAAGCAGGCTCCAGGCTCTGAGCTGTCAGCACAGAGCCCGACGTGGGGCTCAAACTCACAGACCGTGAGATCATGACCTGAGCCGAAGTCAGACGCTTAACCGACTGAGCCACCCAGGCGCCCCATGATAGGCTTTTTAAAAGAAGGTTAGGGTTCATCTTTTGGAATATAATGTAATTCAAAATAAAATAATACTTGTAGGTTCTGAGAAGTGAAAGAGGCTTGGCATTTGTTGGGGCTAGTCTCTAACCAATGCAGAAATTTCTTCTTAAATACTCTCCATGAATTCTCCCCTAATATTTCCAGTGATAAGATGTTATTTGACCTAGTAGTTGTTATTCAACTGGATATTCTACTGGACTCTATTACTGAAGCTTATTTATGTTGCTCCAGGCCTAAATCTAAGAAACTGAGGATCTCACTTACCAACTCTTGTTCTGTCTTCTAAGCACCATATAACATTACAAATGGGTTTGACAAAAAAAATCACAACACTCGCTGAAGTAGTATTTCAAGAACTGCAGACTGTAGAGCTAATCTTTGACAAGCAGATGAAACATCTCCTGCATAATTACAACTGGATTTTAGGACATATCTATTTTTGTACCTTATCAGGTTGTCTGCAATCTTCACATTATTAACTCTACAGAGGAATTCTTAATTTGGAAATATTACATCTTTTTACCCTTAAAAATGCAATCCTGAAAGCACAATCTGATACCACATTACAACCAGTAGGATGGTTATCATAAAAGCAAAAACAAATAATTTGTCAGTGAGGTTATAGAGAAACTGGAACCCTTACACATTGCTAATGGGAATGTAAAATGGTTCAGTCTCTGTGGAAAACAATATGGTGGCTCTTCAAAAAATAAAACATAGAATTGCCATATGATCCAGAAATTCTACTTTTATACCTAAAATAATTGAAAGTAAGGATTTTAACAGATAATTGCACATGCATGTTCATAGGAGCACTATGGACAATAGCCAAAAGATGGAAACAATCCAAATGTCCATCAAGAGATATATAGAAAATTAAATATAGTGTGTGTGCATGTGTGTGTGTGTGTGTGTGTATATATATATATGTATATATGTCATGTATATACACACATACAACGTAATATTATTCAGCCTTAGAAAACTTTTACACATGCTACAACATGACTGAATATTGAAGACACTATGCTAAGTGAAATAAGCCACAATGTGAATATACTTAATGCCCCTAAAGTATATATTTAAAAATGGTTAAAATGATTAAAAACATGTATATTTTACTATAAAAAGAACAAACTGCAAGTCTGTTTTATACTGCAAGATTTTTTAAGACTTTAATAAAGTAATTTCCTGAGACTTAATCAGATGTGTTTGATTCACACATGTAAAATATACATGCAATTTGAGAGAGGTCTAAAGAAACTGTCAGCATAGAAATGAAGATCTGATAAAAATAAATGTTGTCTAATTCCAAGGATACTTCGCCATGACTTAGAGTGTGAAATGGATCACCTATTGCTACAGTACTCATAATATGCAAGTAACTATTTATTTAGGATCTACTCAAATTATGCATGCTTTTCGAAATTACTAACACATGCAGAAAGTGATAACAAGGGTAAGCGTTAGATTCTTTCTTTAGAGTTTATCAGTCTCACAATATCTGTTAACTAAAAATACTCAATTTGAACTTAATTCCAAGTGAAAATATTGCCCACAATACTAATACTTTATCAAATAACTGAGCTCCAATAATCAATACACTCAGCATTTCCTCTCTTGACTGAAATGAGCTGCTGTTATCTTTTATCCCAAATAGTATATTGCAATGGTATTTTATTGCTTCAAGAGGTAGGAATCCAAGAAATGAAGCAACCTGAAATCACCCGTCCATACAGAGGATTGATATTTCATGTGACCCCAATTTGCCCTCATCTCTGGCTTTTACTGTCAAAGTTGAGTTGCCTGGTACTCTTGGATGCATGCCTGATACAAGTTTGATTATTGTCATCAGGAGAGCGAATCTCTCCATTCCAAAAACATCTGAGTAAGAAAGAACCACAAGATGAAGTGATGCTGCAATAAAAGAAAAGCTTAAATCCTCCAAATGTTTGTAGTTTGGAGAGGAGGGAGCAAGGAAAATGCAGAGTGCTTACACAAAGGCTGAGCCACAATGAAAGTGTATAGAATCAAGAGCAGTTGGCCTCTTGAATTCCTGATAGAGGATTAAGTTTAGGAGAGAGAGTACAGACTGCATGGAAATTATTAGAGAATGTTTGGAATTAAAGGTTGTTTCATAGGGTTCTCATAAGAGATTTTTCTTCATCAGTTATGCTTATTCCCCTTTTGATCTTTTACCATTTCACTTTATGTTCACCCTTTTATTCATCTTTCCTTCCTTTCTTCATTGTTCCTTTTTATCCTCTATTCCTTTACTCTTTTCAAAATCTCCCTTTTAAACTACTTACTTTTATTCATCACTATGTATTACTTTCCCCTGTCCTAATTTTACATTAATTCTACCTTCTACCTCCAACCAACCCAACTCGATGATCTACTGATTATATTGTTTTTTCTTTCTCTGGTCTATTATACCATGCAGTCCCTGGCATTCTACAGTAGCTCTTCATAAGCATGGCCATTTTAATACACTTTGATTTGAACTTAACCTTAATTCCCATATCATCTGCTTTCATAGGTATGTTTTCCAGTCTCATGTGAGAAATAAATAGTACATAAACCTGATGGTTCTTTTTTCTTTATGTGCAGTTTCACAATGGGGCTTTCAATTTAAGTGAATTCAGTCTGTATTAGTTTTTTACCATTACTGTAACAAATTACCAGAAAATTAAAGACTTAAAACAACACAAATTTATTATCTTACAGTTCTTTAGCTCAGACGTCTAGCATTGGCCAGACTAAAATCTAGCTATCAGTAGGCTGTATTCCTTCTGTAGTCTCCAGTGGAGAATCTATTTCCTGGCTCATTCAAGTTGCTAACAGAATTCAGTTCCTTGCAATTATAGAAATGAGATTCCTATTTTCTTGCTGGGGTTCCCATCTCTTTAATGGTTACCACATTCCTATGCACATGGTTTCCTTCCTTCATTTTGAAAGCCAGCAATGGTGGTTTGAATCCCTCTCACAGTCCGAAACTCTTCCCCCTCTTCTTTTCATTGTTGCTTCTCTCTGACCTAATCTCTTAATTCCCTCTTCCACTTTTAAGAACTCAAGTGATCAGACTGGGCCAAATTTTATAATCCATGATAGCTTGATACTTTTCCTTCAAATATCTCAGGTATCTCTGTTCTACTGATTTTCATTATAATTTTTATTCACTAAGGTATATCACACCTAAGACTTGCAAGAACTGTCAGGCTCTGGAGTGTCATGATTGTATCAGTTAGGACCCAGAAAGAAGAAATGGGATTGATTTTAAAGAAACACTGTTGATGAAACCAATATGTGATGCATCAAAGTTGAGCAACAATGGGAATGCATTATGACCCCAGGCCTGAAGAAGAAGGGGAGAATAATAATGTTACTGGAGCCTTAGGTGAGCTGGAGACATGGAAGAGGGGCTGGTATTGTAGTCAAACACAACTACTTTCAGAATCACAGCAACAAAACACTTCAGAATTATGAACAACACACTTTTCAGAATAATGGCAACAACACGTTCAGGGGATGGGGAAAAGAAGTATCTCCACATTTTTCTCTGGCACTCTGATATTGTCAGCTTATATGGCAGTAGAGCCCATGTGGGTTAGAAATTCTTCTATCCAAGGAATGGTAGAGTGTAGTAAAGCATGGAGACTAGATGTGCATGAGGGTGGTGGGCTGAAGGAAACAAACAAGACTAGTTAGTCTAGTAAAATAGGATGGCAATTTTTTTTTTCTCTATAAATGGCCTCATAGTACATACTTAGGGCTTAGTGAACCACAGAATCTCTGTTATAATTACTCAAGTATGCCTCATAAGCAAACAGCTCTAGATAATACATAAGTAAATAGGTGTGGCTGTGTTCAAAACAATTTCATTTACAAAAACAAATGGCTGAGAAGATTTGGCCCATGAGCCATAGTTTGCTCATAGTTTAGAACACAGGCATCGGAGTAGGGTGGAAATGTTACATCCTTGCTCCACATTCATACCTCAGACTGCTTGTTAACACCAAATATCTATTCTCTTGTACTGAAAGATACAGATGACATTTTCTAACCTTCCTCATATTGAGGATATCTCTGTGGTTAAGTTCTAGCCAGTGAAGTAGATAGAAGTGAGATCTACAACTGCCACAGGGTTTTCTTAAAGGAAAAGTGCATGCCCTCTGCTTCCCTGCTAGTTTAATTTTGGACTCAGTGGATATGATTGTGATTCATCTTTGACCATACAGAGACAAATAATGTCCTAGAGGATAGTGGAACAACAAAATATAAGTAGACTGAGTTACTAACATCTTGGATCCAGCCTCCTAGCCCATAGTTAGTTATTCTGATTTGAAGGAAGTTACATAAATGTGTCTCCTATTTAAGCTACAATACTTTCCAAACCTTGATTTAGCAGTTAAAGTTTCATCACTTGAGTGGTTTCTAAGACTTAGCTTATTTTCCTATAAAATAAGAGTATTGCCACCATATAGGGTCATTGTGGAGCCTTAGTAGCCTTGTCAAGTCACTGCGAACATATCAGGCATTCAGAGAAATACTCAAGAAAAATGATATTGAGTCCATTATTACATTAGGCATCGTGAGAAATACAAATTAAATATTGGAGACAATATAATCTAATTTTGAATATGATTCTATTATTACTCATTCTTATGCCCTCAGATGACCTCCTTATAAGTTATCTAGAAATCAAACAGGAGAGCACATAATTATAAATTAAAATTGAATTGTATATTTTACCAAATATCCTAGATTTTCTTCATGATGGAGCTCTGGAAAGCATGTTATAAGATTATCACAAAGCAAATTGCACTCCAACAAAGAAACAACTGAGTGTTTAATCACTGCCCAGGACAGAATAAAATAAGTCATAAATGCGATCAGCACATTTATTTCTTAAGATATAGTCCAAGACCTGTAAAGGAATAAAACAACTTCTACAAATCAAAGCCTTCATAGGCATCAGAAATCTAACCCCAACCTCACAAGTGAAAAAACAGATCTAGAGAGTTTGATGAGCTTATAAAAACTCTACCTGGGTATCATCTTCCTTTTAGAATAACAGAAATTCTGAAAGAGCAAAAATGATCTTGTAAAGGAAGATCCAGGCAGAGGAGTAACAGAGGCAGTAGGCCCACAGGTTGTTGAGGAAATTTTCTCTTCCCCAGTTCTGGAAAGAATTTTGAAGCTAACCACTCCTTTATATTTCCAAATCATTTCCAGCTGCATTTTCCCTAAATCTACTGATCTATATGGGTATTAGTGCTAGAATAGTTTAAATATATATTAGAACAGAATATTTAAATAAATAAATTCTGTAACAAATAAATTCTTCAATCATTCCTCATAGCATATAAGATTAAATTTCTTGGGGCATCTGGGTGGCTCAGTCGGTTGAGTGACCGACTTCAGCTCAGGTCATGATCTCACGGTCTGTGAGTTCGAGCCCTGCGTTGGGCTCTGTGCTGACAGCTCAGAGCCTGGAGCCTGCTTCAGATTCTGTGTCTCCCTCTCTCTCTGCCCCTCCCCCACTCATGCTCTGTCTCTCTCTGTTTCAGAAATAAACATTAAAAAAGTTTAAGATTAAATTTCTTTGGTATTCTCCCCAAGTGTACTGTGAACCACCCCATATTCATCTCATTAAACCCCCTTTCTTTGCCACAGCCCCTAGCCCAATATGGTCATGCAAACATAGTCAGGTCTCTGCAGGTATTCCTTGTTGTTTTTGATGCCACCAAGTCTTTGGTCACACATATACATTTTGCTAACTGTTTTGGCCTCCCATTACTCCCGTGGTGCACTTTTATCTGCTCTTCAGGATTGAGTTCAGTATCTTCTTCAGGTCCTCCATTTTTAACTAGTAGGTTAGGTGCTCCTTACATATCCTACTATAGCATACCACCACATTTTATGAAAATTTCTATTTGTCCCTATTACTGTCTTTCGCCTGGGTGTTGTCAGATAAATAGCAGATGTTCAACCAACATTCAAAGCCCCAGCTATAATTAGAGATTAGAATCTAGGATTTTACCACCTTAAACTACTTTTCACTCTGCCACACTGTCTTATTTGAGTCCTGTAAAATAAGTATAAATGCCTTTTCAAGGGTATTACAATGATATGCATAAAGAATGCAATTTTATATAATCATATTTCATGTCTTAAATATCTTAATGCTAGCTATAATCAACAATAACTTAACTTGCCTTAGACTTCAGCAGAAATTGGGGTAACTGCCCCATAGGTTGCTGAAGGAAATTTGCTATATACAAATTCTTAAAAAGGAACTAATAATCTAGGGCAATAAAAAGTGTTAAACATGCAGAATAAGCCAGTATGTTCTATAATATACAAGGAGGGAAAAAAAAGCTTCAGCTGTGATGAGTGGGAAAGTCCTTAAGGAGAAAAAACATTGGTTTAACTGAAAACTATATACATTTTCAAAAGCTCACAAAGGGGTAGATGATTTTCAAGAATTTTGGTGGCTACCAAAAAAATGAAGAGAAGAAAAAAGGTGAAAAGTGAGAAGCAACAAAATCTATATTTGCAATATACTTGCTCTGAGAGATGTTTAAACTAACAAGGTAAATAATATTGTACTACATTTTTATTCAGGTAATTAATATGCATTTACTAAGATTTCTCACTGGGGACTGGGTCAAATTTGGCCTTGCAACATGTTTGCCAATGTGGCTAATGCAGAAATCAGATGGCAAATGATCTCAGCATAAGTCTGGTGCACCCCTTTATCTCCAACTATTTCCAATTTCTATAAATTCAAATAATCTCTTTGACTCATATTTTTCACTTGCAATAAAACATAAACATATATATGTTTAATTTCAAAGGTGATGGATTGTGCTTTTATCCCACCCAAGAGAAATTCCAGGAGACATTTATTCTGAATACAGACTTTAGGATGCATCCAAGCTGGTGACAATAAGTGTCAAAATAAATAGTACAAAGGCAAAGCAATTCATTTGAAATCACTATGGTGATGAGACAGAGGATTCATTAAACTACATTTAATCCATATTTAGTGAGCACTTAATATAGGTCAGCACTGTGCCTAACACAGAGATAAAGAGGGCCAGTGACGCAAGCCCTTGCTTCAACGAGCTCACAGTACAGTTGCTTAAAACATAATGTTAGAGCATGGAACAGGCATGGATTCAAGCTTCAGACTATATATTTGGTTGCACTACATGCTTTAGCTAACCCACTAGAACTCTTCTAGTAAAAAAAAAAAATACCATTGATCATAAGGTGGCATCTAAGTTAGCATGCAGTTGGTTCAGTTTATGGAGGTCATTTTCAGTACAATGGCAGAGGAAATATATTCATATCTAAATGAGTCTGACTCCTTATTAAGTTTGGCACATTGTAATGCAAAAATAAATCACATTTTTTTCTAGGCCTATTTAAAAAAATCATTTCTGCCACTGGGGTGATCTAATATGTTAAAACAAATATTGGGGCTGCTTTGACTCAGTAGGTGATCTGCAACAGTATATTTACTGCAAATTTCAGTTTCTTCACCTGCAGAATGGTAAGGGTTTGCTATATGAACTCCTACCTTTCTTCTATTCAAAAATTTCATGAACCTTGAGATTTTCCATATTATTCTATATCTCAATGTTCTCCTCTGTTTAAGAATTCTTAAAGTATTTGCAGCACTGTTAACCCAACAGCAGTCCTTTTTTTGTAGTCCTTTTATGCCTATAGAAGCTAGTATGTGTTGGATTTGAGAATACAGCTGAAGCATTCTAAGACCTGTCTTTTCACATCTCCCACTGAGTAAGATGAAAAAAAAAAACAGAGGATATTTTAAAAGGGCAAAGAAAATGCCCAAAATATATATTTTTTACATTAATGATTGAGTACCTTGACTCCTCAATAATACAATAAGCAACTAGAGGTCAGGGACCCTGGTTTTTACTTCCTTTCATTCTCCATAGTGATGAGCATACTAATGGAAGTAATCGAATCTTAGTAGAGTGTGAGCTATTTCATAACATTAAGAGCTATTAAAGACAACCCTAATAAAGGAAAAGATGCCTGAACTCTTAATGAAATAAAATTATTTTTTTAAATAAACACCTACTGCCTATCTCTAATGTGCCAGAAGATTATCACTGATATCCTTTGTCTTCACTCAACAGTTGGAAATACTTTCACCACAGCTTTTAATGCATTTCAAAATTGATTTTTAAAGAATGGACCTAAGTAGCAAATATAAGTCAAATCTTGAACTAGCCATTATTATTTTGTGTAACCTGATTGGTAGAATTTACCTGGAACAGATCCAAATTTAACTCTGAAATCTTTTCAATCTCATATTAACCAGAAAATGTGTTTGTTGATTCAGTTCAACAAACTATGTTCACTGTTAGCAACTTGTATTTCTGATTGTGATGTCCAGAGAGTGAAGCCCCGTTTTGCAATTACCTTTGGGGTGCAAGAAGCCGAGTGTTGAGGTGGAAGCTGCACCACACCCATTAGGTTGGTGATTCAACTCAGCGACAGGAGAAACCCAGTGTGAGGTATGTGTCATTGTCTTCTTCCCATGGATGCCCTATTGTCATTATAAGATGCGGAACTAAAACAGTGCTTATTTCCACAAGAAATTCAACCTCAATTTTCAGTAAAATATGTGTCAATTTAGAGATTAAAGGAGAAATTCAACATACACTGGAAAAAGCATTGTGCAGCCTGTCAAATGTAGATCTGTTTAAATTCCAAGTGACCCCTTTGCACCTGAACTTGCCAATCCACATGATGCCATGATTAATTTTTGTAAAGAGTTCAATTTAAATACTACATTAATGCAACATTAAGCTTGACATTTTTAATCATTAATAGTTCTAAGCCAAAATAATTCAGAGTTACCTTTCACAGCCACTGTCACCAAGGCAAATTTATACCTCACTTATTTTTCTAATAAATTCAGCACAAAAATTGAACATATGCACACAAACCAAAACAGTTTTTCTCCTCACAAAGCATGTAATTACCAGGGTTTTTCAAATATAGTACAAAGCAAAAGGACAATTTCACATTTATAAAGTTTATTTGATGAACACGGATGAATCCAGAAAGCAAACATGTAGAAACCTGATTTCATTTCCTAAATTTACCAAATAATTAATTACATTTTCTGTATTTTACTATGCCAATATTACTTAACTACAGTTACAGAGGTTAAGTAACTCATGTTTTGGTTAACTGACCTTTGATTAGGTAAGGTAGTAAGACACAAGTTTTTACATGAAAATAGAAATGACTTGTATATGCTTATATTCTCTTTACTTCTGAAAGCATTTGCTATGGAATATTGAGGCTATAGGGTTATTGGTTTCTCAGTCCATACCAATTGATTATGAATTAATTTTCAAGTTGTTTGAGACAATCCATTTTCAGTAAATTTACTGATGATTATTGGTTATTCAGCCATGATTCCTTTTCCTCAGTGCTTCCTAAATAGCTCCTGATTTTTTAGTGTTTTCCTTTGCCAAGGAGTCTACATGCTTTAGACCTGTGCTATGCAATATGGTAGCCACTAGCTACATATAGCTATTAAATTAATTAAAAACAAATAAAAATAAAAGATATTAGGCACAATTCACATGCTCGATAGTCACATATGGTTAGTAGCTGTCATACTGAACAGCACATATATTGAACTTTTCCATTATTGCAGAATGTTCTATTGACAGTGACAAGTTTAGATCTTAGTGCTAGCTCCAAGGGAAAAAAAAAAGAACTAGATTGAATTAAATCATACATACACACACACACACACACACACACACACACACACACACACACACCTCTTTCCACACCAATGTCAATGTAAACTTTAGAATTCTTGCTAGAAATGATGGAAAAGCAAAACCAAGTCCTTTGTAACATCACTGAGTATTCTGAACCAATAAACCCTGAAGCCTGCCCAACCTCTGGACTTTCCAGATAGATGACTCAATCAATTCCAAATAATGCTTAAGTTTGGAGTTTGTTTTGATTTTAATTACTTGCTAATCTAGACATTTAAGTGCTATAGTCTATAAGTACTTATAGTATACCTAATTTTATTATCATTGTGCTAAGCAGGTTGAAAATTATAAATATAAAACAGGCATGGATATACTTTCAAAAACTTTGCCTTTGATCTGTAGAAGATATATTACACATTTAGATATTAAATTCTATAGAACAGGCTATGAGTATATTTAAAATTCATAAAGAAAGGTCACTGAGGCATGGACTGTTCATGAATATCTAAAGATTGAGGTCTGGCTTAACTTAGCCTTGAGGGATGGCATGGGTTGGCTGAAAGCAGATGAGCTCATTCTAGTCCACTCTCAGTTGGCAGTTCTGGCTAATAATGAAACAGCCTTTTATGGGTGCCACTAACAAAAAGCATTACCTCTGTATTCATTACTGGTTCAAATCTCAAAATTATGAAACATGTGCTATAATTATTCACCTCCATGTTAAATGTGAATGTGTTGAACTGGAGAAAATGCAAATAGTTTCTTTCTTTCTTTCTTTCTTTCTTTCTTTCTTTCTTTCTTTCTTTCTTTTTCTTCCTTCATTCTTCCCTCCCTTCCTCCCACCTTTCTTTTCCTTTCCTTCCCTCCTTCTCCTTTTTTTCCTTCTCCTTTTTCTTCTCCTTCCTCTTCTGTCACAAATCCTAGTCTATGGTGACAAGCATATACAGTAATCACAGCAGTATTAACATTAATGATAATACCACTACAACTAAAAATACAATAATACATTTTATAATAGTGGTCAGGGCTTAACAAGGCCTATTTAATTATTAAAAAAAATCCATAGTAAAATATTGCAGATGAGGAGACTGAGACTCAGAATTTAGTAAATTGCCAGAGATCACACCTTTTGTAAGTGATAGAGTCAATGTTTTTTTTTTATTATATGAAATTTATTGTCAAATTAGTTTCCATACAACACCCAGTGCTCATCCCAAAAGATGCCCTCTTCAATTCCCATCACCTACCCTCCTCTCTCTCCCACCCCCCATCAACCCTCAGTTTGTTCTCAGTTTTTAAGAGTCTCTTATGCTTTGGCTCTCTCTCCCACTCTAACCTCTTTTTTTTTTCTTTGTTTTTCCTTCCCCTCCCCCATGGGTTTCTGTTAAGTTTCTCAGGATCCACATAAGAGTGAAAACATATGGTATCTGTCTTTCTCTGTATGGCTTATTTCACTTAGCATCACACTCTCCAGTTCCATCCACGTTGCTACAAAGGGCCATATTTCATTCTTTCTCATTGCCACATTTAAAGTAACTTCATTAGTAGAAATATTAGAAATTTGGGTATTTAGAGCTTTTTTTTGCTACTAAACATATGCTTGAGTAAAGACAATTTTACTCAGAAATACAATTTTAAAAATTCACATTTTAGTCTCTAAAAGCTTACACAGTACTTTTACCTAGATCCCTGTGGTGGATTCTAAGGCAGATTCATTTTTTATGTTGGCTTATCTAGAAACTTGCTTCTGAATAATATATTATAGCAAAAGTGATGGGATATTACGTCTGTAATTAGGTTACAAGAGTTATAAATTTGGTTTTGCTACAGAAGCTCTCCCTTTCTGACTTTGTTGAAATGAGCTGCCACATGGGGAGGCCCATCTGTCAAGAAATTGAGGGAGGTTTCCAGTCAACAAATGGCAAAGAACTGAGGTTCTCAGACCAATAGTTTTCAAGGAATTGAAGCCTACCAACAATCACAACCTACAACCATGGTTTGGATGTAAATACTTTCTCACCTGAGTCTTCAGAAGAGATCTCAGCCCTAAGTGACACTTTACAGCCTTGTGAAAGCCCCTGAAACAAAGGATCCAGCTTAGCCATGTCTAGATTCCCGAGCCAAAGAAACTATGAGATAATACATGCGTATGCGTGTGTGTGTGTGTGTGTGTGTGTGTGTGTGTTGCTTTAACTCATTAAGTGTGTGTTAACTTATTATACAATAATGACTGACACCACTGCCAATTTGATCAAAACCTGGGAAATACGTCAAGAAATATTTTCATTTCTACTTAACACAGGAGAAAACCAAGTTTGTGAAAAGTTATGCCAATTGTCCAAGATGTCAAAAATAAGGTTATGATTAAACCCAGGGTTATTTTTAACATTCTTTCCTACTCCTGTCAATCAGGTAATGCCTTGCACTGGATTTGAATGTTTAGAAAAACGTAAGGGTATGTTGTACCTTGCCTATGGTGGAAAACATGTATTTGTATGAACTAAAAAATAAATGCAAATGATTTGATTTGAATATCTGATCTTGGTTTTAAATTGGTTCATCATAGTCATTTATTTCAGTGTCCAATCTCCGTGATCAGATATTCATATAACACAGCTGCAAGGTTTAAAAAGGATTTTACATATAGTCCTGACACCTTTCATTGCATTCTTCCATCTCAACACCTCAGGCAGATAGCTATTCTCATTATAGTGGATTTAGGCCTATTGTTTAAAAATCTAGATCATTCACTAACACAAAGTGGGTATATATGGATATATGAAGGTCAAGTGATGGCAGTCTGGATGCTATATTTATATTGGCTATAAATAGGAATGCAAGACTGATTATTTCATATATGTTTTCTTTTAGGAAACAGGATCCAGCTAAGTGATAAAGGGAAAAAATAATCTTTGCTAGTGGAGCAAAACTGGATAATTCACACTGAATGATAGATACAACTTGCAGTCTGGCTTATCTGGTTTACCCATTAGTTGAATCAAGTGGCTGGAGACCTACCTGGAAAGTTCACTGGGTGATGGTATTGTGACATCATGCTCTAGCTATGGTGGTCAAAAACTATATTTGATGCAGTTTGGGACTTACTTCTCTGTTTTTGTTTTTTTTTTTGCTGAGGATTTATTACCATTAATGGCTAATATTGAACATGTTACCAAACAAAGCATGATTAAGAAAAGCCTTGGCAATTATCTGATAAATATTATATTATTTATGTGTTCAATTTTCATACAGGCTTAATTTATGCCACTATGATTAAAGTGTGGTCAAAAGCTAGTGATTACAATTTGAGCTTTCAAATCATCCTTTCACTAGCCTCTTCCTGGTGCCCTGTCTTAATCTGCTTCACCTATAAAGGTAGGATACATCTCTCATCTATCAAACCTTTAAAAAAAAAAAAAAAGCAGGGACATATAATTCCCTGAATTCTTAGTGCAACCAGAAGCAATCTATAATTGCAGTCATGTGTTTGTTTGCTTTGCTAAAGTGCTTGTTCATTATTCCATTTGACCCTATTTTTAAGTGAATTTCATGTAGTGATGATAATACTTGCTCCAGATACGCATGCTTAAGAGTCAATTAGTGATATGAAGGTACCTACAGAAAAAACATTAAAGATATCCCAACCATATCCTTGAAGTTACTCTATCATTATGTCATGTGACAATTTCACTTCAAAGTTTTCAGTTATAAAATTAGACAATGTGCTATGAGCCTGTCAAAAATATTCCTTTCAGCAATATATAGCCCTTCATAGTAAAGACTGTCCAATTCACATAGGTTTTAGACAGTTTATGAGAACAGAGTCACTGATGCCAGTAAAAATGGATGCTTTGACCTAGTGATGGATACTTTTACATGGTTATTAATTTGGGTAAATAATATGAGTATTCAGAGGGATAACAATGCAGTTATCCCCCATTTTTCCTCTAAGTAAAATTTTAATGAAGGAATAAATAATGACTTTTCTTCTTCATATATACTAGTATGAATTTATGCTTTCAGTCTTAATAACCACAACAATCTGACAAAAGAATACACACACGTATGCACACACACAAATATAGTCTGTGTGCTTTTTTGTTTGCTTGTTTGTTTAATAAGAGCTAAACAGTTATGCCTATGAGTAACTTTTATCTCTAATAATCTCGTATCTAATATCTGATCATGGCCCTGGGATAGCTTTTGAAAAGTATTCACTAGATTCTATTTTCCTAAAACCAATATTGTTCATAATATCTCAATAGCTGATATTTGCACATAAAAAAATCATAAAAAATAGTATAATAATATTTTTTTCATAAAAATTGAATAATATAAATGAAAAGAAGAGAATTGTCGCAATTATATCTAGAAGCATTGGAATTGAAAGCAATAAAACAATAAAATTTCCATTTCAATAATGACAAATAATACTATAGTTTTTAACTGATTCTATGAGATAAAAGATAAGACAGTTTTTATCAGAGTAATACATAAAGTTGTACTTATGATGATGGAGCAAATTTACAATTTCCTGACTAATGCAATCAACCTATAGTCTCAAACTCCATTATTTAGCCCAAAGTAGTTTTTTCCATTAATGAAATTAACTAAGCAATTTCCAAATATAAGGTTTATGTATGAGCTACCTATATCGATATTCATATATAGCTTATATACTAACATATATGCATATCTACATAAATGCTTAAGTTTCTAACACTTTAAAGGAATGATTTCATTGGCTGAATCATCATTTAAGTATGTTCACTCAATTGAATTAACTATTTCCCCTAGCAATCCCCTTGAACGTGGAACTATTGATTTCCTTTTTCTCACCATTGTGAATTATATCCGTGAGCTGTTGAAGAATTGCTAGGTAAGTACCCAGAAATTTCATTTTCAAAATTATTTGGAATTCTTAAGATTAAAATATATTGTAATACATATTAGTTTGTCAGTTTTGTGATATATATCTTGCTAAAAACTTTTTCATTCATTTAATTTTGTATTTTCGTGTTTGGAGTTAATCACAATTATGCTCTTATCCTGAGTAACTATGAGTGTTGAGGAGTCTAACATATAAGGTTATTAACTCCATTTCATATAAGCTGAGAGGATGGGGCCAGTGAATCAGAGTCAGAATAAAATGTACAGACAGGCTTCTCATACACAACTTTGACAACAATATCTTGGACTAGTAATTCAATTATAATGGAATACTAATAGCATGAAAAGCATATAACATGGTTAGAAATTTAGTTTTCATTACCATGTAAAAAGTATGCTCTTTTATTCCTGTATGACTTATAAACAGAAAAGAAACCCTTTGGGATGAAATAGCATAAAATAATAAAAGGGTTTCTTAAATATAACATCTTTTGGGATGAATTTCCCTGATTTAGTCTCCTTCTAGTTCTAATGGATATGCAAGGCAGGTCCCAGGAGTCTGACTAAAAGAAAAATAGGGTGAAAAATTTTATTTGCAGAAAAGTCATTTTCTCATGTAGCTTTTGGCTAACCAAAATAGTGTCCTTTTACCTTCATTTTCCTATTATATCAGGTTGCATTTTTGCACTATTTCAAAGGAATACAGCCCACATACCCAGGCTAAATTTTGTCAAGTGAACAAAACAAAATTGGATCAAAGATATTTTATTTTGAAGCTTATAAATATCCCTTCATTTCCCACACACTTGAATTGCATTTAAGTAGTTTGGTAAGTTTTATGATATGTTTCTATAATATATATAATATCTTTATATCTATAATATCTATGATATGTATTATATACATAAATATGTATATTATTCCATGTATATATCTATAGATATGTGTATATAGAGATACATATATATAAATATATGCATATATAGATATAGATACATATGTTATCTCTATCTCTATATTTACATATATATTTCTAAGTATGTCCAGAGCAGAAGAGATACCATCATAGAAAATTCCTGGAATTCAAGAAGTAAGATGGCATTAGGCTTCTTATGAGATAATCTTTTTAATACCATCAGAAAAATAGGCATTATTGAAGCAGTATCAAAGCCGCTTCATTGTGTGTCTAAGTGTTATTCAAGCTTTCCCTTTAAATGAAGTGAGGAGATGTTGATAGAACCTAAAATAATATTCTTACCCTTGTTTGATTTAGTATATGACTTGAAGGCTGCCATAGATTTGTTCAATGGACCTTGATGGATGTTTCCAATCATTGCTTTTTTTTTCTACTTGTTTCAAGGCCAAGGTCCACCAGATGTCAGTACAATATAAATAATCCAAATTCTTATATTTAAACATCAAATACAGAAGACAAGAAGAAAGAAAGAAAGAAAGAAAGAAAGAAAGAAAGAAAGAAAGAAAGAAAGAAATTGCCATACAATAAAGCCATTTCATTGAATTTTAAAAGATTTACCTACATCAAAAAGGAGAAGTTGAAATACTGGTTAATATAATCTGCAATATGAGTTTTAAAATATTTTTTTTCTTTTCCTAGGAGAGTTCTGTTAATATTAATGTAATATGATAAAGCTAACTTTATATTTCTCCTCCTTCTGGTTTATCATTAGATTCAATTGTAGTTTTTGTCAGATGACTTCTTTATTCACTGATAGTTTTATGTATTAACATTTCCACAATATACTTTCTCTCGATTATTTTTTCCATTCTAGAAAAAAGAGTCAAATCATGACAGCAGTGTATTCTCTAAGAAGTTTCTTTACTTGATCAGTTAAACTAAAGGTAAATATGTCTAACACATGTTGGGAATGAGTTGATGAACTAGCTCTTGATGTTTAGATATGTCAATGATTTGTTTACATATATTTTTGGAGTTCTAAATTTTGGTTGCTGATGAGAAGGTTTATAATTTATATTATTCACACACATGAATGCACGTGCACGCGCGCACACACACACACACACACACACACACACACACACACTATGCTTAATAAAGAAGATTCTGTAGGAGTGAAAGAAAAGTATAACCAAACCCATCTTTGCCTCGCTTTGTTCATGAATTATTTCTGTGGAAAGGCCATGGGAGAGTGTTTAGTCCTACTGTTCAGCATAAAAGGAACTCTCCTTCTCTTTGATTTGTTTCTTTCTTTCCAAATGATGCCACTCAACATGGTGTCTACTTCACTTTCCCAATGCTGATACCTAAGCTTTATTATACTTACTGTGATTACTGCATAGAGATACATAGTGACAGATTATGAGAAATGGACAAGGTAATTTCACCCTTTATGCTTGCAACTGTTAATGATAAGCTCTTGCCAACTTGAGAATTACCCCACAGGCAGGACCTTCAGCTATTATATCCTTCAACTTAACACAAAAGCCATCACCCCATTCCTTTGAGGAAATGGCCAAATCAGTGCTTTTGTTTAATATTTAGGTAATTCTTTCATCAGGCTTTTGATTATGCTCAAATCTACCTTCACATTTCTTTTCACATAAAACACTTAATTTTTATTTACAAAAATGAATTGCCTGATTTTTGTGCCACATTCTGAGAATTCCATTAATTTATAATCTAGTCAAAGGGACCAGTAATGTGAATAAAGAAGTAAAAGAACATGCTGGAAATGTCAGGAAATAATTCTCTATAAGAAAGAGAATACCTGCAGGATATAAATGGCTCAGATCAACTTGAGAGGAGCAGGTAAATTGGTCTGAACTCAATAAAGGCAAGAAAACTCAGAGCTCAAGCACTTGAGGAGTGATGATCTGGATTCTATCAGTAAAGTCAGCCAAACCAGTCAAATATGAAGGAAAGGGTAAAATATTCTAAACTAAATATTAGTAAATAATATTCATTAATTTACAGAGATCTACAGAGATACTATTTTTCAAACATATCACATTTGTTAAAAGGAGAAAAACATATAATTATTTAAGTGGATTTTGGGGGGGGGGTCCTCCAAGAAGCCAGCACATTTATTGATGTTTGCTCAGGTCTTGCAGGCTTCTTGGTCTCACATCTTGTGGGGGAAGGAGGCCCAGCCAAGGCAGTAGAGACTACAGACAGTGCCCCATAGACACAGAACCATGGTCAGTCAGTACAGGATATTGTTGGTTCCCCTGCCCTTCAAGTGCACTGGGAGGTCATTGTCCACCTGGGTGGAAAGGGCCGCTGATTGGAAAAGCTATTTATTTTTTTTTTAATTTTTTAACGTTTATTTATTTTTGAGACAGAGAGAGACAGAGCATGAACGGGGGAGGGGCAGAGAGAGAGGGAGACACAGAATCGGAAGCAGGCTCCAGGCTCTGAGCCATCAGCCCAGAGCCCGACGCAGGGCTCGAACTCACGGACCGCGAGATCGTGACCTGAGCTGAAGTCGGACGCTAACCGACTGAGCTACCCAGGCGCCCCTGGAAAAGCTATTTAAATGGATTTTTAAAGCATTTGATATTATTTTACATTCATGATTTCAAAAACAAAAATTATGATAGCAAATGAAAATAAAAAGGAATTTCCTTAGCCTAAAGAAAGGCAAAAATAAAACACCTACAGCATGGTTCACACCCTTCCCCAAAGGCCAGAAAAAATAAAAATATATCTGAGATCACTGTAATTCCTATTTCACTATAGTCTGTACAGAAATCATTCAATCTCATCTTCTTTCCACCCTTGACCCTTCATGTTACTTCCCCACCTTCACCATTTGCTCAATGGGTCACTGTCATCTTCTTGTCTCAATTCTATTGGCTGCCACTATCTTTCCCAGAATGAAATTTTTATTGTGCCAGTTGTGACAGGAGCTATGGGAGATTTCACATTTAGGATCAAATTGGTTATATCCATGGATGTTCTAGCTCTCCCTGCTATTCTTGGAGTCGTGAAATCACAGAATGCAGGGCAGATTTTCTGGCTTCTAGAAAAAGGCTTCTAGAAATGTGTGGTAACACCACTCAAAAGTTTAGAAGTGTTAATGGCCTGGGGGACAACATGACAAAGGAAGACTCAGAGATGCAGACAAGTGCTACTCCATTTTTTCTGCTGACAAAGCGCTTGCTCTAAGATGCAGTGGTTACATATGGTCTATTCAGAAACTTCCTGTATGATATAGCAATCTGATGTTTTCTTCTTTATTAGCAAATAATTTTAACTTAATTTAATTTGTTAAATGTTAACTTAATAATGTTAACTTTGTTAACAGGTAGGTAGCATACTATTTTGTCATTATTTCCCTCCTTTCCTATTCTTTTTTCCCTCGCTTTAGGATTGCATTCCCCTTTGATAAAGCATCAGCATATAACAACTGCCTCAGTCTCTGCTTTCTAGAAAATGTGGATTGAACAAATTACTAGTCAGTGTAATAAGACAAGAGAAATAAATTAAATGGGAAATGATTCAAAAATAGAAATCAAACCGCCATTTATTATTGATAAAACTTGTCTATATAAACAACATATAAGGATTTGCAGGTTAAGTATACAATTTGAAAAGAGTTTAGCAAGGGCTTCTGAATACAAACGCAATATACTGAAATAACTGTTAGTAACAGAATGAATACATTCTACATATAAAGTAGTAAGCTTTATGGCACTGAACATGAATGAATTGCAGTTCAAAAGTATCTCTACATTTTAAAAATTCAATGTTGTCTGAAAGAATCAAGTCATAGCAAAGCACGTCAAGTATATTTCCATTTGCATAACCTTCAAAAAAGGCAAAAATACATATTTATCCATTTATCTAAATGGATACAGGTGTGCTTGGTAATACTATCCAGAAAAAACAAGGAGGAAGATTATGACAAAATTCAGGGCAGTTGTTACTTTACAAGGCAAGAGTAAAAAGGAGAGGATGAGGATAGTTGTATATGGAGTTTCCAAAAAATAAAATAAAATAAAATAAAATACTACTACTACCACTAATAATAATACTCTATTTCTAAACCAAGTTGTGAATGCAAGGGAATTAATTTTATCCTCCTTTCAAACTCTCTCTATAATATGTATATTTACTCTTTATTACATACAATGTATTTCACATTAAAATAGAGTCCCTTTTTAAATACAAGTTATATAAAACAATTCTCTATATATAGGAGTTAGATTTTGAGTGAGAATGTTAGTTCAGAAATCTATTTATTTAAGTAAGCTCTAAAGGTAAATTCTGATGCTCAGGTAGTTTTAGGAGGCACCAAGCTAAAATACAGAGCAACTTCATCTTTAGCTACATTTTGCTCTGATGAGCTAGCCTAGAGATCTATCTAAGCACTTTACTGAACTTTTACTTCCGCACTCTCCATGGGAAATTGGATTCCTCGTTCAAAATAACCAACTTACAAACTCTTAGTGTAAAACTCATATCTATCTGGGACTGTCTGCTTATAGTATAGCAGTGAAAAGGTGTAAACTATTATTTTCATGTAGTTTCATTTGAATATAACAGAGCTTCTATGGTATGAGGTCTTTTGAGTCAAAAATAGTATGTGCTTAAGAGCAGGGGGATTCAGGATTTGAAGCTGGTAATAAGGATAGATTTCTTTTTGAACTTTCCCCTCTGATATTTTAAATAGATAGCACCTTTCTTTAATCTCTTATAAGACTGCTGATTACTTTATGTCTTCAGTATGGAAGATGAAGATTTAAAGAACTTGCATATGGTATAGCAAAGAATGCAAAGCCTACCATAATTTACACAAGTATCTTAACGTTTATTTATTTTTGAGACAGAGAGAGACAGAGCATGAATGGGGGAGGGTCAGAGAGAGGGAGACACAGAATCCGAAACAGGCTCCAGGCTCTGAGCTGTCAGCACAGGGGCCCGATGCGGGTCTCGAACTCACGGACCGCGAGATCGTGACCCCAGCCGAAGTCGGCGCTCAACCGACTGAGCCACCCAGGCGCCCCTACACAAGTATCTTAGCACATAAAGTAGGAGACTACCACAAAAGGAAATAAAGGAAGGAAGTGAGGTAGCAATGGACAACACATAAGTGCATTCTGCAAACTACTGGTGTCTAAAACAAGCCAACAGCTTTATTATAGCCTTGTCTTAAAGGCAGAACCCAAGAGTTTTACATTTCTGATTGTCTTATTATACCACATTGTTAACTCAAATTGGGCTTTTCTTTGATATTATGTGATTTCTCAGACTGGTATGAGCTTCCAGATCTTAAGAAAAATCACTTCCATCTAGATCAAATGGATCTCCCAACGTGATTTTTTCCTGAACAAAACAAAACAAATACCTTTAACTTCCCTGGACCCCGCAGAGTTAAATCACAGACTAGAATTTTTTCACTTAGGAAGTATAAGCCAAATGTATGTATTAATTAGTATCTGAGTTAATGGAATTAAAAATAGAGAAGAAAACTAAAGTGGGAAAAATAATTAGTAACAAAACCAGATATGCTGAATCGCTGAATGATCCCTCAGGGAAAACATACACACACTCACATGCACAATAAATAATAAAACAAACAAAAAGCAGTTTCAGTTAGAGTGCTATACCAGTAGTGATGCCACCTGATCTGTTGAAAGCTCCACTCTGCCCTTTACTCAGCACGAACACATAATTACAACAGCTAAAATTACAGAAAAAAAGGAGTGAAATGGTTCAGCTCCTGGGAAGCAAAAACAAACAGCAGCTCTGACCTTTAAATCTATAGTGACTGAATGAGCACTGGTTCATCCTAGTATAATAGGTTTAAACAGATTAGCAATCAGTTTTTAAAAATATATTGTAGGTATATGAATTGAATAATCATTTTTCAATTAATAAATAAAAAGTCAAATTGACTTTTATCCACCTGCTTGACATGCACCTTGTCAAGGGTTTGGTGTGGTTGGAAAACGTATGTAGAAGGCAGTAAGCTTTTTACAGGGAAAAAATGTTTATTCATATTTCACCATCACCATTTCCAAGCAGCTTTTAACAACTGTTAAAAAGGGAAATAGCAGAATTAAATGAATACAGTACATACATCATGGGAAGTCCATCATAGGAACTGAGAAAGGACTTTCAGGTTCATGCTTCCTTTTCAGTATTAATATTTACATGAAACAACCACCAGTAGCCACTTGACATCAAAGGACTGAAAATGGAGAAAGAACCAGGTTATCAGGTCTAGAATAATTAGCGCTGATATATTACACGAACAAGTATTATCAGAATGGAAGAGAATGAATCCCTCTCCAGCTGTGTAATATACATTAAGTATGTAGTCCATGACTACAACAAAAATAAGATCATTTCTAAATAGTCAGGATCCTTGGCCAAACTCAAGGGCCAAAAGCATGTAGTGATGGATACCGGACTCTCCCTGATTGATAAGGTGTTGAAACCTAGAAACAAAATTAAATGGTAGACAGTCTTTGGGATTTCTCTTGCAAGTGTTTCTTTTAACCTGAAAGGCACACAGCCTTTGAGCCATAATACATAATAATACATACGTTACATATTAAATCTATAAAGACTGAAGCTCTCTTGATATATCAGAATTCTTTTTTCTCTTTCATCCTAAACTTGGTAAATAAAAGATCTGTTATAGTGATTTTTGGTTAATTGACAGTTAGTTATTTTGACAGTTGCCAAAATAAACTTTAATTTTTTTTTTCATTGTAGCTGGCAAAGGATCAAATATTTGGATTATCTGATGGCCATTCTAAAGAATTCAAAGATAGTTTTAGATATAAGGGATGTTTCACTGGTTTTATGATTCTGAATTGAGGACTGAGTTTGAGAAAGGAAACACCAAGAATTGAGAGGGGAGAAAATACTTAAAAATAAGTCATAATTTTTAAATGTTAGCAAATAGTTATAGGCAATATTTAAAAAAAACGAATGACAAGTAACATAGATTGTTATGAATTTAACTTTTTTTTCCAAAAATAGATACACATTAAATGATATAAGAGACTGTCAAGTAGAAATAGTTAACAAAATATTTTGATAAGAAGTCCTGTCTGGACTAAATAAATAGCTTCACAGAAGGAAAATCTTTTTTTTTCCTTCCTTTTTTTCTCCCCATCATCCATGTAAAAATTTGGAGAAAATATATTAATAACTTTTCTTTTATGAATAATCCCCTTAATATTCAACTAATTTTGTTAAACATTTTAAGAGATTTTATTGTTTTTTATTTGATTTTTACTATTTATAAGCTTTTTAATCCTAATATACTTTTTAACCCTAATATATAGTCAGACATATACATATATTTAATAAGTAGGTAATAAATTTAGAACTTGTACATTTAGCTTTAATTAACTTTATTCATATAGTAAATGACAATGTCTACATTATATTTTATTTGCAATCCTAATTAAATGTAACATTTTCTAAATAAACTGCTGTACCATATTGATTAACTTTTATGGTTATTCATATCTTTCTGTAATTATTATACCTAGAACATTCTCAATCATATTATCACTTTAATAAAGTAACCAACTTTGTGTCCTCCTGATACAAAGAAATTGGAAGCCAGGAAATCAAGAACTATGTGGCAGTTTTCATTCAGAAGCACACATTTCCTATCACTTTCACAAATTTAAATATGGCAAAAACTCCTCCATAAGCAATATTACCCAAAGTCACTTGCATACCTGCTGATCTCTAGCCATTTAAATTTTTTTTAACGTTTATTTTTGAGACAGAGAGAGAAAGAGCATGAACGGGGGAGGGGCAGAGAGAGAGGGAGACACAGAATCGGAAGCAGGCTCCAGGCTCTGAGCCATCAGCCCAGAGCCCGACGCGGGGCTCGAACTCACAGACTGCAAGATTGTGACCTGAGCTGAAGTCAGATGCTTAACCGACTGAGCCACCCAGGCGACCCATCTCTCTAGCCATTTTAAAATGTATAAGAATTTTAGTGACCAAAGTTTTAAGCCAAAAATATTACTCAAATATTCTTTATTAGTTTACTAAGTTTAAAATTTTTCATGATCTCAAAGCTAACTAAAAATCTATAAATTACAAATTCATTCATTTAAACAGTTTTATATGTTTATAATCTTAATATGTGAAAACAATGATAACTTAAATGGCTTGTAGAACTAATACAAGAATTTAGAGAGTTTAAATTTAGGAGGAGTTTAATCCTAGTTTCCCATAACCTAGAACACTGTGTTAGCTTTAGTTTTATGCAATTAAAAGACAAAAAATGGTCTTTAAACCATATTAACTCATTTCAATTTTTTTAAAAATTTTTTTAACGTTTATTTATTTTTGAGACAGAGAGAGACAGAGCATGAACGGGGGAGGGTCAGAGAGAGAGGGAGACACAGAATCGGAAGCAGGCTCCAGGCTCTGAGCCATCAGCCCAGAGCCTGACGCGGGGCTCTAACTCACGGTCCGTGAGATCGTGACCTGAGCTGAAGTCGGACGCTCAACCGACTGAGCCACCCAGGCTCCCCATTTCAATTTTTTTAATGTTAATTTATTTTTGAGAGAGAGGTAGAGACAGAGCTCAAGTGGGGCAGAGGCAGAGAGAGAGGGAGACACAGAATCTGAAGCAGGCTCCAGGCTCCATCTGAGCTATCAGCACAGAGCCTGACATGGGGCTTGAATCCATGAACTGTGAGATCATGACCTGAGCTGAAGTCAGATGCTTAAGCGACTGAGCCACCCAGGTGCCCCTTATTAACTCATTTTAAATTTTCATAGATTCACCCATTTATCATGGCTTGTTATGCAAACTGTCTAAACTTATAAACTCCTATGTTCAATATTTTAAACTTTTCAAATAATGTTTAAAATATCTCCTTATCTTGGAACTGGAGCTGTTCTTATTGTAACTAGTGAACAAAGATATTATTTAATCATATTTCTTAGCTGATATTTTAACATGAACAATTTCTTACAGAAACAATATTTTTGAAGCTCCAGAAACAAAAAATAATTGCTCTTATTCTTTTACAAATTCTTAATATTCTATCTCTACAGTTTCTAATATGCAAGAATATTGGCAGTACATTATCTGATTTATTTTTGAAGTTTTCCAAGAAATGGGAAAAGGAAATAGAAGAATAGGGAGAGATAGAGATAGATGGATATAGATAAATATGGAGGGGGAGAGAGAAACAATTATAGTTAGGGTAAATAACTCCCTGTGGCCTTGACAATTTCACTGAATCACAAGATTAAAAAGATACTATTTATTCATCGAGGAAGTACAGTAAATTGGGGTGGAAGGGAAGGGTTCTTATATTAAACAGTCTTTTAGGCAAAAATCTTCTCATGTATATGAAAATGTATATGCACACGAGTTTGTTTTTGTTTTTGTTTTTTTGTCTAAAGCATGAATCTTGTTTATGTCAAGTTGGCCACAGAAGCTCTTGATTTTCTTTGGTGAAATTGTACTCAGGTCCAAATATTTGATACTATTAGCTCCATGACAAATAACATGCATAAAAAAGGTCTTAGACAAGAGACATATTAGACAATTGTGTGTTCCCCATAGTTTTAAAAGAGGTTGGAAGTAAAGAATCTGATTTCTCAAACACTGTATCTTATCTTACACTGAATTAAATAATTCTACAAGATGGAAGAAAGGAAGAGGGAATCATAAATAATATCACCAGGCACACATGACATTAATTAACTGATTGATCAAGGATTAATCGATTTATATATATATATATATATATGTTTAATTTTCTTTAATGTTTATTTATTTTTCAGAGAGAGAGAGAGAGAATGAATGAATGGAATGAGGGGCAGAGAGAGGGACACACAGAATCCAAAGCAGGCTTCAGGCTCTGAGCTGTCAGCACAGAGCCTGACACAGGGCTCGAACCCACGAACCATGAGATCATGACCTGAGCCAAAGTCAGATGCCCAACCGATTGAGCCACCCAGGCGCCCCTCAATTAATATTTTTTAATGCTCAAACGAAACAAATCAATGCTTAGATACAGGACAGAATTTACTTCAGACTCTGGATGAAAAAATCTTGAGAAAACGAGGTGACAAAGGATCCCTGGCATTCACTAACTTGTCAAGTACCCTGGTTCAAGCAGTGAGAGTGTAGTTCTACTCTGGGTGGGGGTAAAGGATATAATTCTCCATATTTGTTGGAGATCCTCAAATAAGAACATCATACAGGGAGAAAATAAGATGTTTTACATCTACCATAGCGGAAGGGTACTAGGAAAAATCAGATTGTTCCAGATTTCTGGCACCTAACAAATTTTATACATTAAAGCAATTAGGTAGATGAAAAGGAGAAAGAAACAGGGAATGTTCCCCATCAGGAAATGGGGTGAGAAAGGTGTTCAATAGATATGAGTTAACTGTCATGGTCTATGGCCAGGGAAATGTATTTATAAAATCTGTTAAGCATTCTCAGTTCTAGAAGAAGATAGCCTAGGAGTAAATCTGGAAAGTACCTTCTGTGATCTTAGGTTTTTCAAGAAAAGTGGGTGTAGAAAGGTCTTAACATTCCACACTCTTATATTAGAGAGAAAACAGGGAGGTTAAATGTTTTCCAAGGTCATACCACTTGCAAATAGAAAACTACAACTAAAATTCAGCAAGGAAGCTAGGCAATATGAGTTAAAGACACTTAACAGAGCTGTTTCCCACAAGCTCAAAAGCAACGGAGAGCAAGGGAAGGAGTGCATTATAGAGTATAAGACTGTGAAAGGTTAGATTATCCGAGCAAAAGAAAACACACATCAGTATAGGTTGGACTACAATACTATTCTAGTGAAATTAAAGTAGTGATGTGGACTAAAGCAAAATTATGACCAAACATTCGCTTAGAGTGTATGTGCCCACTCATATTCAAAGGTTTGTATAAATTGTTTACAGAAGTCCCTGGAATCCCACCTACTATTCTTATGCTAATTCTAAAAACAGACATGTAGTTCTGAAAACAGATGTGTTCAACCCTAGGATAGTTTCCTTAAAAAAATCTAAGATAAGCTTGGACCCAATGTCCCAAAAGATCTGAACACCAGCCATTAAAAAGGAGAAATTTAGAAAGGAGTATTATCAACAAAGTAGGAAAGAATCAAATCTTTCTAATCTGATGGGAACTTTGAGTACCTGGGTGTTAGGGGCTGACTTATTCCCTCCCAAAACTCCAATGTTGAGTTCAAACCCTTACTCCCAGGACACTCAGAGTATGATCAGTCTTGGAGATAGGGCCTTTACAGAAGTGATAAAATTAAAATAAGGCCACTGGGGTGGGCCCCAAGACAGTAAGATTGATATCCTGATCAATGTGTTTACATGAGAGAAACACCAGGGATGCTCGTGTGCAGAGGAAAGACCACATGAGGACATAGTGAAAAGGTAGGCATCTTGCAAGCCAAGGAGAGAGGCCTTGGGAGACACCGAACCTGCTGACACCTTGATCTTGGACTTCCAGCTTCCAGAACTCTAAGGAAATAAACTTCTAACGTTTGAGCCACCCAGCTGTTGTATTTTGTTATGGCATACCAAACACATTAATATACTGGGTAATTCAGATACTGCATCATCATGAAGACTCTTAGTTCATTTTAGTTCTTCATTTTTTGTTTTTTTCTCCTTGTCATCTTCCTCACTCCCTGGATCTGTGGTTTCCTTGGTATAGATAAGTATCACTAAAAGAGTGTGTAAAGTTTAGTTGCCTAGACCAAACCCAAGAAATCTCTCAAATTTGAGGTAAGTCCCTGAAATCTGAAAATTTATAAGCACCCAGTGTGAGTTTGACATTGGAGTATTGATAACACACTTCTTGAGGTATACTCCATGGAGTTACATGGGGAATATTTGCATCTAGGGAAACTATGTATGCAGATATTATCTGATCAGTTTAAGGCAGGTAGAGGTAGAACTAGGATTACCTTCGTACTTTTCCTTTAAAATTACAGATGCCCAGAGTATTCCAGATACATTTCTTTATGACTAGATGATGTCCAGTTTGATATATTTAATAAACTGATACACTGCAATGGTTTATTACATAAGGATAGTTTAAAATCAAATGTCTTTCATACTGGAATTTCTGTCCAATTTACTTACAGGTTGTTTATCATTATGGTACCAATATGGCCGGCTTCATAGTTACATGTCCTGCAGAGTCAAGGTGCACCTAGAAGGGTTGTATCCTTCTAAAGATTAAGACTTTGCCATTGCCATATTGAAATCTGTAATACTTTTTTTTTTCTTTTTTTAACAAAGAGCTTGTCTTTTCATTTTGCATTGGGACTTGCAAATTATGTAGCTGGCTTGGGTATCAAAGCAAGTTTATGACTTATTAGAAAGACTTCTATACTTCCCTTGGGTTTCATTTATGTTTTCTGCCTCAGAAATAGAGTTGAATAAACACCCCTATGATAGGAGTCACTCTCTATGTTTCACTGTCACTAATGACATAGAAAATGTAGCTGAAGAGTTACACTCATCTTTTTTGTGGTTTTTACATAATACTAATATTCTCTACCCCTCACAAAAGTATGTAAGAATCCCTGTGGGAGATATAGTTTTAAAAATCATTAGGTGAATCTGGTATGCTCCTCTTTCTTATTCTCTACTTGCCAGCTACTTTAGAAGTCTTTAATCATAGGTTTATGGCACAGCTCATTTCTCATACTTTAAATATACTAAGGAAAACCATACAAGAGGTGTCACTCCTACATTTCAAGCTACAAAACTTCTTTTATGCTTTGTTTTCCATTTTGTATTAAGTATAATTATAGAAAATAAGATTATTTTTCTTTTCAAAATGATATGTTTAGGGAAGAATTAGAGTAGCTCTTAAAACAGTCTTCGATCTTTTTTTATTCCTTCTCATTTTGCACATTTTATACTCAAAGAAACAGAATTATATATTATAATTTAGAGAAAAGTATTTCCTGCAAATCCATATTCTACAGATTTAATTCCAGAAAGCTGATTAAAGCTTAAATATAGATTAAAATTATATGTAGTAATGAGAATTACAATAGCTAATATCTAATATCTGTATTTATATTTATATTCATTAAGTGCCAGGGCATTTTTCTAAGTACTTTATGTGTATCAGTTCCTTCAATCTTCACAAAAACTGTATGAGTTAGGTGTTACAGACATTTTAGAACATGAAGCCAGGTCACAAAGAAGTGTAGTTACTTTTCCTGGCATCTAAGGTTATTCATTATACAGAGGACGTACCTATACTACAATATTAGGTAGGATACAAATAGAATTTTTCAAACACCCCTCTTTTTGTTGTAATCAATAAAACCACTGACCTGTTTACACACTTTGGGGCTTACTTATAAAACCCCAAAGGAGTAACACTTGGAAGATCTAGCAGCAAGACCTAAGCAGCATATCCAGAAATTCTATGCTAATATATTTTTTAATAATTTGCTGGATAAATGTGTACCATGGGCCATTATTCCTCAACATACATTGTTAGCACTCAGTGGATGTTTGGGAAAAAAAGGCCATTTGGAAAATGTGTGAAATACCTGTATTGTGGTCTTTTAGATATGCTAATCCCCCTTATAAGAGACAATCCTCAAACATCAGATTGAATGAAGATTACATCAGATCCATGAGCTTAACACTTATGTTGTCATTATTGAACAGTAAATGGTTACAAGTATGAAAAACAAAGAGTGTGTGTGTGTGTGTGTGTGTGGGTGTGTCTTTGCCCTAGAAGGATAAATTTATTCACTCTATCATCAGATAAAGTGGGAGAAGATGGGAGCTGAGAGACTCCATAGCAGAATATCCAGAAGGCCTGGCCCTTACACAGTGGCCTGTGAGCTAAGTGCCATGGTTCCTAGAAGCAGAGGAGTAGAACTAGAGAAAAGAGGAAAATAAAGTCCATGATCAGAGTCATGTAGATGGTCCAGGATGATTTTGCAGTTTGATAGAAAAGACATAACAAAGGGAAAAATAAAGATGTAAATGACACTAGGAGACCAAGAAAGGGTGAAAAAACATGAAGGCACATGTCAGAGTGGGGATAGGGTCATAGAAGAATAATTGGGACATGTTCATGAGAAGACATTCTCATTGAATATCATGTGGTAAACTGGACATACCTAAAGTCAGTAACAAAGCAGAGGAGTGAGCAGATTAGGGTAACAGGTAGATTGACAGAAGTCTTTTATCTCAGTTATAAAACCTTGGGTACAATGGAAGTAATGTGAGGTATTACCTCCTCACTGCTATTTATTGTGTGCATGGAGGCATCACAACTTGCCACTAAAAATAGTGCTTGGGTGGCTCAGTCAGTTAAGTGTCTAAACCTTGATTTTGGCTCAGATCATGATCCCACAGTGGTGAGACTGGACCCCACATCAGGCTCAGTGTAGAGTGCAGAGCCTGCTTGGGATTCTCTCTCCCTCTATCTCTGCCCCTGCCCACTCGTGTTCTCTCTCTCTCTCTCCCTCTCAAAATAAATAAATAAACTTAAAAAAATGTATGCTCTCATTATCTGAAATTCGAAAGTCTTAAGTCAAAGATAGAAAATCATTTATTCACTTAGTCAACAAATATGTGCTGAGTACCTACTCTGTACCAGTACCATTCTAGGGCTCTGGTGATACAGTAATAAATCAAGAAGACAAAAATCAACGCTCTCAGAGAATTTACATCAGTTCTGACTGGTGGGAGTGGGTATCTGGAGTGCTGTGTTAGGAAAGATCCTAAAGTTACCTTAGCTTTCCTGAAGGGACAAGCAAATGTTTACATACAGAGATTTTTGGAGTTGCTGGTTCACAACACAGAAGAAGCATTTGGTAGATCTGGAATAACATTCACTGCATTTGTTAGCTCACTGACCAGCAAATGCAGAAAGCTAATTCTATACTCTAATCGAACTCCTTCTAATCCACCCATCCCACTCCACCTTATCCCATAGTGTGTACAGAAGAGGTCTCCTTCCTTTTCCAAATATTTTAACCCAGACACAACAATAGTAACCAGCACTAAATGAATACTTACATACTAGGTTCTTGTCCAAAGGCTTTATCTGAATTAATCCATTTAATTTTAGAATAATTCAATGGGGTAGATACATGTCCTATGATTACCCCGATTTTATAAATGAAGAAACTGAGGTACAGAGCGTTTAAGTAATTTGCCCAGGTTTGCAATTAGCAAGCACAAGAGTCAGGATTTGAACCTGGCAATCCTTTCTCCTGCTTTCAGAGTCTATTGTCTAAACATTAGGCATACGTGCTGTCATTTTAATTTTAACTATACTTGCTTACTTCTCTTTAATTTGCAATGTCTTTATACTTTTTGATGCTGTTCAAAATGAAGGGAGGGAATAAAAAGAAAAATATAGCAATGAAATAGTTTAATTTGTTAAGCAAATATTTATTGTGTGCCTACTGTATTGCACTAAGGATATTTGGTGTTTGGGATACACTGGGTGAAAAAACAAAACGCAAACAAAAAAACCTAGGTTCCTATCATTCCAGTGATCAAAACAAATAAAGAGATAAATGATCATTTCAGGTAGCAAAAAGTGCAATGAATAAAAATAAGCCGCTATAAGGGTATTGAGTATAACAGGTGGTGGGAGAAGGCCTTTCTGAGAGATGTCAGATGAAACAAGGAAGCAAGTCATGAAAATGTCTGCAGAATTTCTTGATGGGAGGAAGAGCAGGTACAAAGGCTATAAGGAATAATAAGGAATAATAAAGAAGATACTTTACAGAGGGAAGTCACAGCAGATTGATAGAACCTTATGTCAAAGAGTAGCCAGGAGCTACATAAACACCAGGGCTTGTAGGGCATGATGACACTGAATCTTACTCACATGTCAAACAAAAGTTTACAACAGGGGACAAAAAGACCTCTGCTATGAAAAGGTGGAACTTCAAAAACAAAACAAGACAAGACAAAAAGCTACAGTCATGTGGTTGAAGATTAGAAGTCTTTATTTACAGACTCTGCAGCTGGGAGCTAACTTGCCAGGTCCCCAGTGATTTTTGAATCCAGTCTCATCATCAGGGAATGTGCAGTCTTCCTGGCTGAGAGCTTCAGCAAAAGATTCTACCCCAGGTTCCTCAGAGCCCTCGGGCCAATTGTGAGAGAAAGAAAAGGAGACATGTTACATCTGTACAGCACTGTCCTACAGAAGTGTATATAATAGCAATCTTTGTTAAAACAGTCATCGTTTTCACACAGTCTTCATAAGCCTCCTTTTCATAAAGAACTCTTGTCCTGGTTACATGAACACACTGGTAAGATTTTGGACAGAATTATGAATTGTGATGACTGCATCTATCTGCCCTCAAAAGGCCACAACAAAAGTCTCTATTTCACTGTGATCTGTGAATGCCAAAGACAACTTGAAAGCAGAATATTTACTTTTAAAATGGTTAGATAGAGTTACAACAAAATTTTTGAAAACTGTCAGCATTTCCTTTGTATATATTGGCATTCTGGGGAAGTATCCATAAGATACCATAAGAAGAAATATGCTACCTCAGCCCTGTTCTGGCAAGTGTTTTTTTTTAATGACATATCAAAAATTTTAAATATATATTCCTAACTTCTAATCATTAGAAAGCATCTTTAAAATCACATACCTCCATGCTCTATTGAACTTGGAATTATAAATAACGATTAACTCATTGAATTTTACCTAGAAACAATTGAGAAAATACTATTTATTGTCAAAGAGACCTTAGCCAGCTCACAGACTTCAGTGACGTACTGCTTCATCAGAGTATTTCCTTGTGATTGGTAGTGGAGTGGTTTACTAGCTACACGGAAGTTATTATAGTGCCACTGTTCATAATGCTTAGGCTGAGGCCACATCAGCAGTTTTACTATAAAGATTTTTTTTTCAGAGTTTTATAGTGCTATAGTCAAACAAAAGGATATTGTGTAAGTAAACTGCTTCCAAAATGTTAGAAAAGAAATCATGACTCCAGATCCTTATTTCCTCTCTCCAGACATCTAATGCAAGAGAGCAAAGGTAGCAGTAAATTACAAACCAATCTTTGGGTACCAATAAAGGAAGCATAAAATCTGACTGCATGTATACCTCCACAAATACAAATCTGCCTTCAAATTTAAAGTTATGAATTATTTGTAGCAACAGCAAAAGATTTCTCTTTGTTGGTTGGATGGATTCAGTCACCAAAGCAAAGCTAATGAAGAATGTCTAAGGTTTGTCGTTGCCGAGTCTTATGTGGGATGCATGGTTTTGATGTTATCTTTCACTTTTTTTCCATGGTCAAATGTAGCCATAAGAGAGACTTTTGCTATAGGAAATGCCATGCAGGGAAGGAAAAGAAAACAGTAAACATAATCTTCATATTGAGCATGGTGATATGTTCTTATATCATAACCATTAACTAATAATTTTTTCCTCAAATAAAGCAGAAAACCCTCATGCATGTATAAGAGTTAAAGTATGTCATGAAGTGAAACAGAAACAAACACCCTTCTCACCCAGGTGATGATTTATACCCAAAGGTATAAAACTCATTTTACCAAGTGAAACTACAGATATTTTTGTTTATAGGATTGAGGCATTCTCTGGCTACGAATCTACAATCTGGCCTGCAATGAAATATTTAAAGTCAAGAGAAGATCAATGTAAAGAAGTGTGAAACATCAAATGGACTAAAACCTTTTATTTATTCTGTCTCTAAAAATGGAAACACTACATGCCTCAGTCATATCAGATAGATTAAGCTGAATAAGCTCCCACTAAAGACCTTGTACAAACTACTGCATAAAGAACACTAATGCCAATGTAAGTCACTGGTGCTTAGAATCTTAAGCCATATACGGCTGATTCTCATTGTTCAAG